>NW_026890289.1:0-300000 GCF_963514075.1 Conger conger | reverse complement strand
TTGACTTTCAAGAAACGCACAGTTTGAAAAACTTTGTTTCTGAATGCGGGAAAAGGTAAAGGTTTCATAAAGCCTATATCTAAAGCTCCTAAAGGAGCAGATGGCTACCTTTTGAATATGTGGTATGAAACCCCTCACCATCATACATATTTCATTTGGAAGCAGCTAGTTTATTCTCTCTTCAAGATATGCTCATATTCAACTCCTAAGAAACTTAGAGTTCCAAAGCTTGAAATCGTCATATATTTACTTCACAAGCTCTGAATGCGGTTTCTGACAAATGGGCATACTCCTGATTGAGTATTGGCCCACCATCAAACCTTTTCCTTTTGGATGAAATTTGAGTGTTGACTTTCAAGAAACGCACAGTTTGAAAAACTTTGTTTCTGAATGCGGGAAAAGGTAAAGGTTTCATAAAGCCTATATCTAAAGCTCCTAAAGGAGCAGATGGCTACCTTTTGAATATGTGATATCGAACCACTCACCATCATACATATTTCATTTGGGAGCAGCTAGTGTGTTCTCTCTTCAAGATATGCTCATATTCATCTCCTAAGAAACTTAGAGTTCCAAAGCTTGAAATCGTCATATATTTACTTCACAAGCTCTGAATGCGGTTTCTGGCAAATGGGCATACCCCTGATTGAGTATTGGCCCACCATCAAACCTTTTCCTTTTGGATGAAATTTGAGTGTTGACTTTCAAGAAACGCACAGTTTGAAAAACTTTGTTTCTGAATGCCGGAAAAGGTAAAGGTTTCATAAAGCCTATATCTAAAGCTCCTAAAGGAGCAGATGGCTACCTTTTGAATATGTGGTATGAAACCACTCACCATCATACATATTTCATTTGGAAGCAGCTAGTTTATTCTCTCTTCAAGATATGCTCATATTCAACTCCTAAGAAACTTAGAGTTCCAAAGCTTGAAATCGTCATATATTTACTTCACAAGCTCTGAATGCGGTTTCTGACAAATGGGCATACTCCTGATTGAGTATTGGCCCACCATCAAACCTTTTCCTTTTGGATGAAATTTGAGTGTTGACTTTCAAGAAACGCACAGTTTGAAAAACTTTGTTTCTGAATGCGGGAAAAGGTAAAGGTTTCATAAAGCCTATATCTAAAGCTCCTAAAGGAGCACATGGCTACCTTTTGAATATGTGATATGGAACCACTCACCATCATACATATTTCATTTGGGAGCAGCTAGTGTGTTCTCTCTTCAAGATATGCTCATTTTCAACTCCTAAGAAACTTAGAGTTCCAAAGCTTGAAATCGTCATATATTTACTTCACAAGCTCTGAATGCGGTTTCTGGCAAATGGGCATACTCCTGATTGAGTATTGGCCCACCATCAAACCTTTTCCTTTTGGATGAAATTTGAGTGTTGACTTTCAAGAAACGCACAGTTTGAAAAACTTTGTTTCTGAATGCGGGAAAAGGTAAAGGTTTCATAAAGCCTATATCTAAAGCTCCTAAAGGAGCAGATGGCTACCTTTTGAATATGTGGTATGAAACCCCTCACCATCATACATATTTCATTTGGAAGCAGCTAGTTTATTCTCTCTTCAAGATATGCTCATATTCAACTCCTAAGAAACTTAGAGTTCCAAAGCTTGAAATCGTCATATATTTCTTCACAAGCTCTGAATGCGGTTTCTGACAAATGGGCATACTCCTGATTGAGTATCGGCCCACCATCAAACCTTTTCCTTTTGGATGAAATTTGAGTGTTGACTTTCAAGAAACGCACAGTTTGAAAAACTTTGTTTCTGAATGCGGGAAAAGGAAAAGGTTTCATAAAGCCTATATCTAAAGCTCCTAAAGGAGCAGATGGCTACCTTTTGAATATGTGATATCGAACCACTCACCATCATACATATTTCATTTGGGAGCAGCTAGTGTGTTCTCTCTTCAAGATATGCTCATCTTCAACTCCTAAGAAACTTAGAGTTCCAAAGCTTGAAATCGTCATATATTTACTTCACAAGCTCTGAATGCGGTTTCTGGCAAATGGGCATACCCCTGATTGAGTATTGGCCCACCATCAAACCTTTTCCTTTTGGATGAAATTTGAGTGTTGACTTTCAGAAACGCACAGTTTGAAAAACTTTGTTTCTGAATGCGGGAAAAGGTAAAGGTTTCATAAAGCCTATATCTAAAGCTCCTAAAGGAGCAGATGGCTACCTTTTGAATATGTGATATCGAACCACTCACCATCATACATATTTCATTTGGGAGCAGCTAGTGTATTCTCTCTTCAAGATATGCTCATATTCAACTCCTAAGAAACTTAGAGTTCCAAAGCTTGAAATCGTCATATATTTACTTCACAAGCTCTGAATGCGGTTTCTGGCACATGGGCATACCCCTGATTGAGTATTGGCCCACCATCAAACCTTTTCCTTTTGGATGAAATTTGAGTGTTGACTTTCAGAAACGCACAGTTTGAAAAACTTTGTTTCTGAATGCGGGAAAAGGTAAAGGTTTCATAAAGCCTATATCTAAAGCTCCTAAAGGAGCAGATGGCTACCTTTTGAATATGTGGTATGAAACCACTCACCATCATACATATTTCATTTGGAAGCAGCTAGTGTATTCTCTCTTCAAGATATGCTCATATTCAACTCCTAAGAAACTTAGAGTTCCAAAGCTTGAAATCGTCATATATTTACTTCACAAGCTCTGAATGCGGTTTCTGGCAAATGGGCATACTCCTGATTGAGTATTGGCCCACCATCAAACCTTTTCCTTTTGGATGAAATTTGAGTGTTGACTTTCAAGAAACGCACAGTTTGAAAAACTTTGTTTCTGAATGCGGGAAAAGGTAAAGGTTTCATAAAGCCTATATCTAAAGCTCCTTAAGGAGCAGATGGCTACCTTTTGAATATGTGGTATGAAACCACTCACCATCATACATATTTCATTTGGGAGCAGCTAGTGTGTTCTCTCTTCAAGATATGCTCATATTCAACTCCTAAGAAACTTAGAGTTCCAAAGCTTGAAATCGTCATATATTTACTTCACAAGCTCTGAATGCTGTTTCTGGCAAATGGGCATACTCCTGATAGAGTATTGGCCCACCATCAAACCTTTCCCTTTTGGATGAAATTTGAGTGTTGACTTTCAAGTAACGCACAGTTTGAAAAACTTTGTTTCTGAATGCGGGAAAAGGTAAAGTTTTTATAAGGCCTATATCTAAAGCTCCTAAAGGAGCACATGGCTACCTTTGGGATATATGATATGGAACCACTCACCATCATACATATTTCATTTGGGAGCAGCTAGTGTGTTCTCTCTTCAAGATATGCTCATATTCAACTCCTAAGAAACTTAGAGTTCCAAAGCTTGAAATCGTCATATATTTACTTCACAAGCTCTGAATGCGGTTTCTGGCAAATGGGCATACTCCTGATTGAGTATTGGCCCACCATCAAACCTTTTCCTTTTGGATGAAATTTGAGTGTTGACTTTCAAGAAACGCACAGTTTGAAAAACTTTGTTTCTGAATGCGGGAAAAGGTAAAGGTTTCATAAAGCCTATATCTAAAGCTCCTAAAGGAGCAGATGGCTACCTTTTGAATATGTGGTATGAAACCCCTCACCATCATACATATTTCATTTGGAAGCAGCTAGTTTATTCTCTCTTCAAGATATGCTCATATTCAACTCCTAAGAAACTTAGAGTTCCAAAGCTTGAAATCGTCATATATTTACTTCACAAGCTCTGAATGCGGTTTCTGACAAATGGGCATACTCCTGATTGAGTATTGGCCCACCATCAAACCTTTTCCTTTTGGATGAAATTTGAGTGTTGACTTTCAAGAAACGCACAGTTTGAAAAACTTTGTTTCTGAATGCGGGAAAAGGTAAAGGTTTCATAAAGCCTATATCTAAAGCTCCTAAAGGAGCAGATGGCTACCTTTTGAATATGTGATATCGAACCACTCACCATCATACATATTTCATTTGGGAGCAGCTAGTGTGTTCTCTCTTCAAGATATGCTCATATTCATCTCCTAAGAAACTTAGAGTTCCAAAGCTTGAAATCGTCATATATTTACTTCACAAGCTCTGAATGCGGTTTCTGGCAAATGGGCATACCCCTGATTGAGTATTGGCCCACCATCAAACCTTTTCCTTTTGGATGAAATTTGAGTGTTGACTTTCAAGAAACGCACAGTTTGAAAAACTTTGTTTCTGAATGCCGGAAAAGGTAAAGGTTTCATAAAGCCTATATCTAAAGCTCCTAAAGGAGCAGATGGCTACCTTTTGAATATGTGATATGGAACCACTCACCATCATACATATTTCATTTGGGAGCAGCTAGTGTGTTCTCTCTTCAAGATATGCTCATATTCAACTCCTAAGAAACTTAGAGTTCCAAAGCTTGAAATCGTCATATATTTACTTCACAAGCTCTGAATGCGGTTTCTGGCAAATGGGCATACTCCTGATAGAGTATTGGCCCACCATCAAACCTTTTCCTTTTGGATGAAATTTGAGTGTTGACTTTCAAGAAACGCACAGTTTGAAAAACTTTGTTTCTGAATGCGGGAAAAGGTAAAGGTTTCATAAAGCCTATATCTAAAGCTCCTAAAGGAGCAGATGGCTACCTTTTGAATATGTGGTTTGAAACCACTCACCATCATACATATTTCATTTGGAAGCAGCTAGTTTATTCTCTCTTCAAGATATGCTCATATTCAACTCCTAAGAAACTTAGAGTTCCAAAGCTTGAAATCGTCATATATTTACTTCACAAGCTCTGAATGCGGTTTCTGACAAATGGGCATACTCCTGATTGAGTATTGGCCCACCATCAAACCTTTTCTTTTTGGATGAAATTTGAGTGTTGACTTTCAAGAAACGCACAGTTTGAAAAACTTTGTTTCTGAATGCGGGAAAAGGTAAAGGTTTCATAAAGCCTATATCTAAAGCTCCTAAAGGAGCACATGGCTACCTTTTGAATATGTGATATGGAACCACTCACCATCATACATATTTCATTTGGGAGCAGCTAGTGTGTTCTCTCTTCAAGATATGCTCATTTTCAACTCCTAAGAAACTTAGAGTTCCAAAGCTTGAAATCGTCATATATTTACTTCACAAGCTCTGGATGCGGTTTCTGGCAAATGGGCATACTCCTGATTGAGTATTGGCCCACCATCAAACCTTTTCCTTTTGGATGAAATTTGAGTGTTGACTTTCAAGAAACGCACAGTTTGAAAAACTTTGTTTCTGAATGCGGGAAAAGGTAAAGGTTTCATAAAGCCTATATCTAAAGCTCCTAAAGGAGCAGATGGCTACCTTTTGAATATGTGGTATGAAACCCCTCACCATCATACATATTTCATTTGGAAGCAGCTAGTTTATTCTCTCTTCAAGATATGCTCATATTCAACTCCTAAGAAACTTAGAGTTCCAAAGCTTGAAATCGTCATATATTTCTTCACAAGCTCTGAATGCGGTTTCTGACAAATGGGCATACTCCTGATTGAGTATTGGCCCACCATCAAACCTTTTCCTTTTGGATGAAATTTGAGTGTTGACTTTCAAGAAACGCACAGTTTGAAAAACTTTGTTTCTGAATGCGGGAAAAGGAAAAGGTTTCATAAAGCCTATATCTAAAGCTCCTAAAGGAGCAGATGGCTACCTTTTGAATATGTGATATCGAACCACTCACCATCATACATATTTCATTTGGGAGCAGCTAGTGTGTTCTCTCTTCAAGATATGCTCATCTTCAACTCCTAAGAAACTTAGAGTTCCAAAGCTTGAAATCGTCATATATTTACTTCACAAGCTCTGAATGCGGTTTCTGGCAAATGGGCATACCCCTGATTGAGTATTGGCCCACCATCAAACCTTTTCCTTTTGGATGAAATTTGAGTGTTGACTTTCAGAAACGCACAGTTTGAAAAACTTTGTTTCTGAATGCGGGAAAAGGTAAAGGTTTCATAAAGCCTATATCTAAAGCTCCTAAAGGAGCAGATGGCTACCTTTTGAATATGTGATATCGAACCACTCACCATCATACATATTTCATTTGGGAGCAGCTAGTGTATTCTCTCTTCAAGATATGCTCATATTCAACTCCTAAGAAACTTAGAGTTCCAAAGCTTGAAATCGTCATATATTTACTTCACAAGCTCTGAATGCGGTTTCTGGCACATGGGCATACCCCTGATTGAGTATTGGCCCACCATCAAACCTTTTCCTTTTGGATGAAATTTGAGTGTTGACTTTCAGAAACGCACAGTTTGAAAAACTTTGTTTCTGAATGCGGGAAAAGGTAAAGGTTTCATAAAGCCTATATCTAAAGCTCCTAAAAGAGCAGATGGCTACCTTTTGAATATGTGATATGGAACCACTCACCATCATACATATTTCATTTGGGAGCAGCTAGTGTGTTCTCTCTTCAAGATATGCTCATATTCATCTCCTAAGAAACTTAGAGTTCCAAAGCTTGAAATCGTCATATATTTACTTCACAAGCTCTGAATGCGGTTTCTGGCAAATGGGCATACTCCTGATTGAGTATTGGCCCACCATCAAACCTTTTCCTTTTGGATGAAATGGCTATTTTTTGAATATGTGATATGGAACCACTCACCATCATACATATTTCATTTGGGAGCAGCTAGTGTGTTCTCTCTTCAAGATATGCTCATATTCAACTCCTAAGAAACTTAGAGTTCCAAAGCTTGAAATCGTCATATATTTACTTCACAAGCTCTGAATGCTGTTTCTGGCAAATGGGCATACTCCTGATAGAGTATTGGCCCACCATCAAACCTTTTCCTTTTGGATGAAATTTGAGTGTTGACTTTCAAGAAACGCACAGTTTGAAAAACTTTGTTTCTGAATGCGGGAAAAGGTAAAGGTTTCATAAAGCCTATATCTAAAGCTCCTTAAGGAGCAGATGGCTACCTTTTGAATATGTGGTATGAAACCACTCACCATCATACATATTTCATTTGGGAGCAGCTAGTGTGTTCTCTCTTCAAGATATGCTCATATTCAACTCCTAAGAAACTTAGAGTTCCAAAGCTTGAAATCGTCATATATTTACTTCACAAGCTCTGAATGCTGTTTCTGGCAAATGGGCATACTCCTGATAGAGTATTGGCCCACCATCAAACCTTTCCCTTTTGGATGAAATTTGAGTGTTGACTTTCAAGTAACGCACAGTTTGAAAAACTTTGTTTCTGAATGCGGGAAAAGGTAAAGTTTTTATAAGGCCTATATCTAAAGCTCCTAAAGGAGCACATGGCTACCTTTGGGATATATGATATGGAACCACTCACCATCATACATATTTCATTTGGGAGCAGCTAGTGTGTTCTCTCTTCAAGATATGCTCATATTCAACTCCTAAGAAACTTAGAGTTCCAAAGCTTGAAATCGTCATATATTTACTTCACAAGCTCTGAATGCGGTTTCTGGCAAATGGGCATACTCCTGATTGAGTATTGGCCCACCATCAAACCTTTTCCTTTTGGATGAAATTTGAGTGTTGACTTTCAAGAAACGCACAGTTTGAAAAACTTTGTTTCTGAATGCGGGAAAAGGTAAAGGTTTCATAAAGCCTATATCTAAAGCTCCTAAAGGAGCAGATGGCTACCTTTTGAATATGTGGTATGAAACCCCTCACCATCATACATATTTCATTTGGAAGCAGCTAGTTTATTCTCTCTTCAAGATATGCTCATATTCAACTCCTAAGAAACTTAGAGTTCCAAAGCTTGAAATCGTCATATATTTACTTCACAAGCTCTGAATGCGGTTTCTGACAAATGGGCATACTCCTGATTGAGTATTGGCCCACCATCAAACCTTTTCCTTTTGGATGAAATTTGAGTGTTGACTTTCAAGAAACGCACAGTTTGAAAAACTTTGTTTCTGAATGCGGGAAAAGGTAAAGGTTTCATAAAGCCTATATCTAAAGCTCCTAAAGGAGCAGATGGCTACCTTTTGAATATGTGATATCGAACCACTCACCATCATACATATTTCATTTGGGAGCAGCTAGTGTGTTCTCTCTTCAAGATATGCTCATATTCATCTCCTAAGAAACTTAGAGTTCCAAAGCTTGAAATCGTCATATATTTACTTCACAAGCTCTGAATGCGGTTTCTGGCAAATGGGCATACCCCTGATTGAGTATTGGCCCACCATCAAACCTTTTCCTTTTGGATGAAATTTGAGTGTTGACTTTCAAGAAACGCACAGTTTGAAAAACTTTGTTTCTGAATGCCGGAAAAGGTAAAGGTTTCATAAAGCCTATATCTAAAGCTCCTAAAGGAGCAGATGGCTACCTTTTGAATATGTGATATGGAACCACTCACCATCATACATATTTCATTTGGGAGCAGCTAGTGTGTTCTCTCTTCAAGATATGCTCATATTCAACTCCTAAGAAACTTAGAGTTCCAAAGCTTGAAATCGTCATATATTTACTTCACAAGCTCTGAATGCGGTTTCTGACAAATGGGCATACTCCTGATTGAGTATTGGCCCACCATCAAACCTTTTCCTTTTGGATGAAATTTGAGTGTTGACTTTCAAGAAACGCACAGTTTGAAAAACTTTGTTTCTGAATGCGGGAAAAGGTAAAGGTTTCATAAAGCCTATATCTAAAGCTCCTTAAGGAGCAGATGGCTACCTTTTGAATATGTGGTATGAAACCACTCACCATCATACATATTTCATTTGGGAGCAGCTAGTGTGTTCTCTCTTCAAGATATGCTCATATTCAACTCCTAAGAAACTTAGAGTTCCAAAGCTTGAAATCGTCATATATTTACTTCACAAGCTCTGAATGCTGTTTCTGGCAAATGGGCATACTCCTGATAGAGTATTGGCCCACCATCAAACCTTTCCCTTTTGGATGAAATTTGAGTGTTGACTTTCAAGTAACGCACAGTTTGAAAAACTTTGTTTCTGAATGCGGGAAAAGGTAAAGTTTTTATAAGGCCTATATCTAAAGCTCCTAAAGGAGCACATGGCTACCTTTGGGATATATGATATGGAACCACTCACCATCATACATATTTCATTTGGGAGCAGCTAGTGTGTTCTCTCTTCAAGATATGCTCATATTCAACTCCTAAGAAACTTAGAGTTCCAAAGCTTGAAATCGTCATATATTTACTTCACAAGCTCTGAATGCGGTTTCTGGCAAATGGGCATACTCCTGATTGAGTATTGGCCCACCATCAAACCTTTTCCTTTTGGATGAAATTTGAGTGTTGACTTTCAAGAAACGCACAGTTTGAAAAACTTTGTTTCTGAATGCGGGAAAAGGTAAAGGTTTCATAAAGCCTATATCTAAAGCTCCTAAAGGAGCAGATGGCTACCTTTTGAATATGTGGTATGAAACCCCTCACCATCATACATATTTCATTTGGAAGCAGCTAGTTTATTCTCTCTTCAAGATATGCTCATATTCAACTCCTAAGAAACTTAGAGTTCCAAAGCTTGAAATCGTCATATATTTACTTCACAAGCTCTGAATGCGGTTTCTGACAAATGGGCATACTCCTGATTGAGTATTGGCCCACCATCAAACCTTTTCCTTTTGGATGAAATTTGAGTGTTGACTTTCAAGAAACGCACAGTTTGAAAAACTTTGTTTCTGAATGCGGGAAAAGGTAAAGGTTTCATAAAGCCTATATCTAAAGCTCCTAAAGGAGCAGATGGCTACCTTTTGAATATGTGATATCGAACCACTCACCATCATACATATTTCATTTGGGAGCAGCTAGTGTGTTCTCTCTTCAAGATATGCTCATATTCATCTCCTAAGAAACTTAGAGTTCCAAAGCTTGAAATCGTCATATATTTACTTCACAAGCTCTGAATGCGGTTTCTGGCAAATGGGCATACCCCTGATTGAGTATTGGCCCACCATCAAACCTTTTCCTTTTGGATGAAATTTGAGTGTTGACTTTCAAGAAACGCACAGTTTGAAAAACTTTGTTTCTGAATGCCGGAAAAGGTAAAGGTTTCATAAAGCCTATATCTAAAGCTCCTAAAGGAGCAGATGGCTACCTTTTGAATATGTGATATGGAACCACTCACCATCATACATATTTCATTTGGGAGCAGCTAGTGTGTTCTCTCTTCAAGATATGCTCATATTCAACTCCTAAGAAACTTAGAGTTCCAAAGCTTGAAATCGTCATATATTTACTTCACAAGCTCTGAATGCGGTTTCTGGCAAATGGGCATACTCCTGATAGAGTATTGGCCCACCATCAAACCTTTTCCTTTTGGATGAAATTTGAGTGTTGACTTTCAAGAAACGCACAGTTTGAAAAACTTTGTTTCTGAATGCGGGAAAAGGTAAAGGTTTCATAAAGCCTATATCTAAAGCTCCTAAAGGAGCAGATGGCTACCTTTTGAATATGTGGTTTGAAACAACTCACCATCATACATATTTCATTTGGAAGCAGCTAGTTTATTCTCTCTTCAAGATATGCTCATATTCAACTCCTAAGAAACTTAGAGTTCCAAAGCTTGAAATCGTCATATATTTACTTCACAAGCTCTGAATGCGGTTTCTGACAAATGGGCATACTCCTGATTGAGTATTGGCCCACCATCAAACCTTTTCTTTTTGGATGAAATTTGAGTGTTGACTTTCAAGAAACGCACAGTTTGAAAAACTTTGTTTCTGAATGCGGGAAAAGGTAAAGGTTTCATAAAGCCTATATCTAAAGCTCCTAAAGGAGCACATGGCTACCTTTTGAATATGTGATATGGAACCACTCACCATCATACATATTTCATTTGGGAGCAGCTAGTGTGTTCTCTCTTCAAGATATGCTCATTTTCAACTCCTAAGAAACTTAGAGTTCCAAAGCTTGAAATCGTCATATATTTACTTCACAAGCTCTGGATGCGGTTTCTGGCAAATGGGCATACTCCTGATTGAGTATTGGCCCACCATCAAACCTTTTCCTTTTGGATGAAATTTGAGTGTTGACTTTCAAGAAACGCACAGTTTGAAAAACTTTGTTTCTGAATGCGGGAAAAGGTAAAGGTTTCATAAAGCCTATATCTAAAGCTCCTAAAGGAGCAGATGGCTACCTTTTGAATATGTGGTATGAAACCCCTCACCATCATACATATTTCATTTGGAAGCAGCTAGTTTATTCTCTCTTCAAGATATGCTCATATTCAACTCCTAAGAAACTTAGAGTTCCAAAGCTTGAAATCGTCATATATTTACTTCACAAGCTCTGAATGCGGTTTCTGACAAATGGGCATACTCCTGATTGAGTATTGGCCCACCATCAAACCTTTTCCTTTTGGATGAAATTTGAGTGTTGACTTTCAAGAAACGCACAGTTTGAAAAACTTTGTTTCTGAATGCGGGAAAAGGTAAAGGTTTCATAAAGCCTATATCTAAAGCTCCTAAAGGAGCAGATGGCTACCTTTTGAATATGTGATATCGAACCACTCACCATCATACATATTTCATTTGGGAGCAGCTAGTGTGTTCTCTCTTCAAGATATGCTCATATTCATCTCCTAAGAAACTTAGAGTTCCAAAGCTTGAAATCGTCATATATTTACTTCACAAGCTCTGAATGCGGTTTCTGGCAAATGGGCATACCCCTGATTGAGTATTGGCCCACCATCAAACCTTTTCCTTTTGGATGAAATTTGAGTGTTGACTTTCAAGAAACGCACAGTTTGAAAAACTTTGTTTCTGAATGCCGGAAAAGGTAAAGGTTTCATAAAGCCTATATCTAAAGTTCCTAAAGGAGCAGATGGCTACCTTTTGAATATGTGATATGGAACCACTCACCATCATACATATTTCATTTGGGAGCAGCTAGTGTGTTCTCTCTTCAAGATATGCTCATATTCAACTCCTAAGAAACTTAGAGTTCCAAAGCTTGAAATCGTCATATATTTACTTCACAAGCTCTGAATGCGGTTTCTGGCAAATGGGCATACTCCTGATAGAGTATTGGCCCACCATCAAACCTTTTCCTTTTGGATGAAATTTGAGTGTTGACTTTCAAGAAACGCACAGTTTGAAAAACTTTGTTTCTGAATGCGGGAAAAGGTAAAGGTTTCATAAAGCCTATATCTAAAGCTCCTAAAGGAGCAGATGGCTACCTTTTGAATATGTGGTTTGAAACAACTCACCATCATACATATTTCATTTGGAAGCAGCTAGTTTATTCTCTCTTCAAGATATGCTCATATTCAACTCCTAAGAAACTTAGAGTTCCAAAGCTTGAAATCGTCATATATTTACTTCACAAGCTCTGAATGCGGTTTCTGACAAATGGGCATACTCCTGATTGAGTATTGGCCCACCATCAAACCTTTTCTTTTTGGATGAAATTTGAGTGTTGACTTTCAAGAAACGCACAGTTTGAAAAACTTTGTTTCTGAATGCGGGAAAAGGTAAAGGTTTCATAAAGCCTATATCTAAAGCTCCTAAAGGAGCACATGGCTACCTTTTGAATATGTGATATGGAACCACTCACCATCATACATATTTCATTTGGGAGCAGCTAGTGTGTTCTCTCTTCAAGATATGCTCATTTTCAACTCCTAAGAAACTTAGAGTTCCAAAGCTTGAAATCGTCATATATTTACTTCACAAGCTCTGGATGCGGTTTCTGGCAAATGGGCATACTCCTGATTGAGTATTGGCCCACCATCAAACCTTTTCCTTTTGGATGAAATTTGAGTGTTGACTTTCAAGAAACGCACAGTTTGAAAAACTTTGTTTCTGAATGCGGGAAAAGGTAAAGGTTTCATAAAGCCTATATCTAAAGCTCCTAAAGGAGCAGATGGCTACCTTTTGAATATGTGGTATGAAACCCCTCACCATCATACATATTTCATTTGGAAGCAGCTAGTTTATTCTCTCTTCAAGATATGCTCATATTCAACTCCTAAGAAACTTAGAGTTCCAAAGCTTGAAATCGTCATATATTTCTTCACAAGCTCTGAATGCGGTTTCTGACAAATGGGCATACTCCTGATTGAGTATTGGCCCACCATCAAACCTTTTCCTTTTGGATGAAATTAGAGTGTTGACTTTCAAGAAACGCACAGTTTGAAAAACTTTGTTTCTGAATGCGGGAAAAGGAAAAGGTTTCATAAAGCCTATATCTAAAGCTCCTAAAGGAGCAGATGGCTACCTTTTGAATATGTGATATCGAACCACTCACCATCATACATATTTCATTTGGGAGCAGCTAGTGTGTTCTCTCTTCAAGATATGCTCATCTTCAACTCCTAAGAAACTTAGAGTTTCAAAGCTTGAAATCGTCATATATTTACTTCACAAGCTCTGAATGCGGTTTCTGGCAAATGGGCATACCCCTGATTGAGTATTGGCCCACCATCAAACCTTTTCCTTTTGGATGAAATTTGAGTGTTGACTTTCAGAAACGCACAGTTTGAAAAACTTTGTTTCTGAATGCGGGAAAAGGTAAAGGTTTCATAAAGCCTATATCTAAAGCTCCTAAAGGAGCAGATGGCTACCTTTTGAATATGTGATATCGAACCACTCACCATCATACATATTTCATTTGGGAGCAGCTAGTGTATTCTCTCTTCAAGATATGCTCATATTCAACTCCTAAGAAACTTAGAGTTCCAAAGCTTGAAATCGTCATATATTTACTTCACAAGCTCTGAATGCGGTTTCTGGCACATGGGCATACCCCTGATTGAGTATTGGCCCACCATCAAACCTTTTCCTTTTGGATGAAATTTGAGTGTTGACTTTCAGAAACGCACAGTTTGAAAAACTTTGTTTCTGAATGCGGGAAAAGGTAAAGGTTTCATAAAGCCTATATCTAAAGCTCCTAAAAGAGCAGATGGCTACCTTTTGAATATGTGATATGGAACCACTCACCATCATACATATTTCATTTGGGAGCAGCTAGTGTGTTCTCTCTTCAAGATATGCTCATATTCATCTCCTAAGAAACTTAGAGTTCCAAAGCTTGAAATCGTCATATATTTACTTCACAAGCTCTGAATGCGGTTTCTGGCAAATGGGCATACTCCTGATTGAGTATTGGCCCACCATCAAACCTTTTCCTTTTGGATGAAATGGCTATTTTTTGAATATGTGATATGGAACCACTCACCATCATACATATTTCATTTGGGAGCAGCTAGTGTGTTCTCTCTTCAAGATATGCTCATATTCAACTCCTAAGAAACTTAGAGTTCCAAAGCTTGAAATCGTCATATATTTACTTCACAAGCTCTGAATGCTGTTTCTGGCAAATGGGCATACTCCTGATAGAGTATTGGCCCACCATCAAACCTTTTCCTTTTGGATGAAATTTGAGTGTTGACTTTCAAGTAACGCACAGTTTGAAAAACTTTGTTTCTGAATGCGGGAAAAGGTAAAGTTTTTATAAGGCCTATATCTAAAGCTCCTAAAGGAGCACATGGCTACCTTTGGGATATATGATATGGAACCACTCACGATCATACATATTTCATTTGGGAGCAGCTAGTGTGTTCTCTCTTCAAGATATGCTCATATTCAACTCCTAAGAAACTTAGAGTTCAAAAGCTTGAAATCGTCATATATTTACTTCACAAGCTCTGAATGCGGTTTCTGGCAAATGGGCATACTCCTGATTGAGTATTGGCCCACCATCAAACCTTTTCCTTTTGGATGAAATTTGAGTGTTGACTTTCAAGAAACGCACAGTTTGAAAAACTTTGTTTCTGAATGCGGGAAAAGGTAAAGGTTTCATAAAGCCTATATCTAAAGCTCCTAAAGGAGCAGATGGCTACCTTTTGAATATGTGGTATGAAACCACTCACCATCATACATATTTCATTTGGAAGCAGCTAGTTTATTCTCTCTTCAAGATATGCTCATATTCAACTCCTAAGAAACTTAGAGTTCCAAAGCTTGAAATCGTCATATATTTACTTCACAAGCTCTGAATGCGGTTTCTGACAAATGGGCATACTCCTGATTGAGTATTGGCCCACCATCAAACCTTTTCCTTTTGGAAGAAATTTGAGTGTTGACTTTCAAGAAACGCACAGTTTGAAAAACTTTGTTTCTGAATGCGGGAAAAGGTAAAGGTTTCATAAAGCCTATATCTAAAGCTCCTAAAGGAGCACATGGCTACCTTTTGAATATGTGATATGGAACCACTCACCATCATACATATTTCATTTGGGAGCAGCTAGTGTGTTCTCTCTTCAAGATATGCTCATTTTCAACTCCTAAGAAACTTAGAGTTCCAAAGCTTGAAATCGTCATATATTTACTTCACAAGCTCTGAATGCTGTTTCTGGCAAATGGGCATACTCCTGATAGAGTATTGGCCCACCATCAAACCTTTCCCTTTTGGATGAAATTTGAGTGTTGACTTTCAAGAAACGCACAGTTTGAAAAACTTTGTTTCTGAATGCCGGAAAAGGTAAAGGTTTCATAAAGCCTATATCTAAAGCTCCTAAAGGAGCAGATGGCTACCTTTTGAATATGTGATATCGAACCACTCACCATCATACATATTTCATTTGGGAGCAGATAGTGTATTCTCTCTTCAAGATATGCTCATATTCAACACCTAAGAAACTTAGAGTTCCAAAGCTTGAAATCGTCATATATTTACTTCACAAGCTCTGAATGCGGTTTCTGGCACATGGGCATACCCCTGATTGAGTATTGGCCCACCATCAAACCTTTTCCTTTTGGATGAAATTTGAGTGTTGACTTTCAGAAACGCACAGTTTGAAAAACTTTGTTTCTGAATGCGGGAAAAGGTAAAGGTTTCATAAAGCCTATATCTAAAGCTCCTAAAGGAGCAGATGGCTACCTTTTGAATATGTGATATGGAACCACTCACCATCATACATATTTCATTTGGGAGCAGCTAGTGTGTTCTCTCTTCAAGATATGCTCATATTCAACTCCTAAGAAACTTAGAGTTCCAAAGCTTGAAATCGTCATATATTTACTTCACAAGCTCTGAATGCTGTTTCTGGCAAATGGGCATACTCCTGATAGAGTATTGGCCCACCATCAAACCTTTTCCTTTTGGATGAAATTTGAGTGTTGACTTTCAAGTAACGCACAGTTTGAAAAACTTTGTTTCTGAATGCGGGAAAAGGTAAAGTTTTTATAAGGCCTATATCTAAAGCTCCTAAAGGAGCACATGGCTACCTTTGGGATATATGATATGGAACCACTCACGATCATACATATTTCTTTTGGGAGCAGCTAGTGTGTTCTCTCTTCAAGATATGCTCATATTCAACTCCTAAGAAACTTAGAGTTCAAAAGCTTGAAATCGTCATATATTTACTTCACAAGCTCTGAATGCGGTTTCTGGCAAATGGGCATACTCCTGATAGAGTATCGGCCCACCATCAAACCTTTTCCTTTTGGATGAAATTTGAGTGTTGACTTTCAAGAAACGCACAGTTTGAAAAACTTTGTTTCTGAATGCGGGAAAAGGTAAAGGTTTCATAAAGCCTATATCTAAAGCTCCTAAAGGAGCAGATGGCTACCTTTTGAATATGTGGTTTGAAACCACTCACCATCATACATATTTCATTTGGAAGCAGCTAGTTTATTCTCTCTTCAAGATATGCTCATATTCAACTCCTAAGAAACTTAGAGTTCCAAAGCTTGAAATCGTCATATATTTACTTCACAAGCTCTGAATGCGGTTTCTGACAAATGGGCATACTCCTGACTGAGTATTGGCCCACCATCAAACCTTTTCCTTTTGGATGAAATTTGAGTGTTGACTTTCAAGAAACGCACAGTTTTAAAAACTTTGTTTCTGAATGCGGGAAAAGGTAAAGGTTTCATAAAGCCTATATCTAAAGCTCCTAAAGGAGCACATGGCTACCTTTTGAATATGTGATATGGAACCACTCACCATCATACATATTTCATTTGGGAGCAGCTAGTGTGTTCTCTCTTCAAGATATGCTCATTTTCAACTCCTAAGAAACTTAGAGTTCCAAAGCTTGAAATCGTCATATATTTACTTCACAAGCTCTGAATGCTGTTTCTGGCAAATGGGCATACTCCTGATAGAGTATTGGCCCACCATCAAACCTTTCCCTTTTGGATGAAATTTGAGTGTTGACTTTCAAGTAACGCACAGTTTGAAAAACTTTGTTTCTGAATGCGGGAAAAGGTAAAGTTTTTATAAGGCCTATATCTAAAGCTCCTAAAGGAGCACATGGCTACCTTTAGGATATATGATATGGAACCACTCACGATCATACATATTTCATTTGGGAGCAGCTAGTGTGTTCTCTCTTCAAGATATGCTCATATTCAACTCCTAAGAAACTTAGAGTTCCAAAGCTTGAAATCGTCATATATTTACTTCACAAGCTCTGAATGCGGTTTCTGTTATATGGGCATACCCCTGATAGAGTATCGGCCCACCATCAAACCTTTTCCTTTTGGATGAAATTTGAGTGTTGACTTTCAAGAAACGCACAGTTTGAAAAACTTTGTTTCTGAATGCGGGAAAGGGTAAAAGTTTCATAAAGCCTATATCTAAAGCTCCTAAAGGAGCAGGCGGCTACCTTTTGAATATGTGGTATGAAACCACTCACCATCATACATATTTCATTTGGAAGCAGCTAGTGTATTCTCTCTTCAAGATATGCTCATATTCAACTCCTAAGAAACTTAGAGTTCCAAAGCTTGAAATCGTCATATATTTACTTCACAAGCTCTGAATGCGGTTTCTGGCATATGGGCATACCCCTGATTGAGTATTGGCCCACCATCAAACCTTTTCCTTTTGGATGAAATTTGAGTGTTGACTTTCAGAAACGCACAGTTTGAAAAACTTTGTTTCTGAATGCGGGAAAAGGTAAAGGTTTCATAAAGCCTATATCTAAAGCTCCTAAAGGAGCAGATGGCTACCTTTTGAATATGTGATATGGAACCACTCACCATCATACATATTTCATTTGGGAGCAGCTAGTGTGTTCTCTCTTCAAGATATGCTCATATTCAACTCCTAAGAAACTTAGAGTTCCAAAGCTTGAAATCGTCATATATTTACTTCACAAACTCTGAATGCGGTTTCTGGCATATGGGCATACCCCTGATTGAGTATTGGCCCACCATCAAACCTTTTCCTTTTGGATGAAATTTGAGTGTTGACTTTCAGAAACGCACAGTTTGAAAAACTTTGTTTCTGAATGCGGGAAAAGGTAAAGTTTTTATAAGGCCTATATCTAAAGCTCCTAAAGGAGCACATGGCTACCTTTGGGATATATGATATGGAACCACTCACGATCATACATATTTCATTTGGGAGCAGCTAGTGTGTTCTCACTTCAAGATATGCTCATATTCAACTCCTAAGAAACTTAGAGTTCCAAAGCTTGAAATCGTCATATATTTACTTCACAAGCTCTGAATGCGGTTTCTGGCAAATGGGCATACTCCTGATTGAGTATTGGCCCACCATCAAACCTTTTCCTTTTGGATGAAATTTGAGTGTTGACTTTCAAGAAACGCACAGTTTGAAAAACTTTGTTTCTGAATGCGGGAAAAGGTAAAGGTTTCATAAAGCCTATATCTAAAGCTCCTAAAGGAGCAGATGGCTACCTTTTGAATATGTGGTATGAAACCACTCACCATCATACATATTTCATTTGGAAGCAGCTAGTTTATTCTCTCTTCAAGATATGCTCATATTCAACTCCTAAGAAACTTAGAGTTCCAAAGCTTGAAATCGTCATATATTTACTTCACAAGCTCTGAATGCGGTTTCTGGCATATGGGCATACCCCTGATTGAGTATTGGCCCACCATCAAACCTTTTCCTTTTGGATGAAATTTGAGTGTTGACTTTCAGAAACGCACAGTTTGAAAAACTTTGTTTCTGAATGCGGGAAAAGGTAAAGGTTTCATAAAGCCTATATCTAAAGCTCCTAAAGGAGCAGATGGCTACCTTTTGAATATGTGATATGGAACCACTCACCATCATACATATTTCATTTGGGAGCAGCTAGTGTGTTCTCTCTTCAAGATATGCTCATATTCAACTCCTAAGAAACTTAGAGTTCCAAAGCTTGAAATCGTCATATATTTACTTCACAAGCTCTGAATGCGGTTTCTGGCAAATGGGCATACTCCTGATTGAGTATTGGCCCACCATCAAACCTTTTCCTTTTGGATGAAATTTGAGTGTTGACTTTCAAGAAACGCACAGTTTGAAAAACTTTGTTTCTGAATGCGGGAAAAGGTAAAGGTTTCATAAAGCCTATATCTAAAGCTCCTAAAAGAGCAGGCGGCTACCTTTTGAATATGTGGTATGAAACCACTCACCATCATACATATTTCATTTGGAAGCAGCTAGTGTATTCTCTCTTCAAGATATGCTCATATTCAACTCCTAAGAAACTTAGAGTTCCAAAGCTTGAAATCGTCATATATTTACTTCACAAGCTCTGAATGCGGTTTCTGGCATATGGGCATACCTCTGATTGAGTATTGGCCCACCATCAAACCTTTTCCTTTTGGATGAAATTTGAGTGTAGACTTTCAGAAACGCACAGTTTGAAAAACTTTGTTTCTGAATGCGGGAAAAGGTAAAGGTTTCATAAAGCCTATATCTAAAGCTCCTAAAGGAGCAGATGGCTACCTTTTGAATATGTGATATGGAACCACTCACCATCATACATATTTCATTTGGGAGCAGCTAGTGTGTTCTCTCTTCAAGATATGCTCATATTCAACTCCTAAGAAACTTAGAGTTCCAAAGCTTGAAATCGTCATATATTTACTTCACAAGCTCTGAATGCGGTTTCTGGCAAATGGGCATACTCCTGATTGAGTATTGGCCCACCATCAAACCTTTTCCTTTTGGATGAAATTTGAGTGTTGACTTTCAAGAAACGCACAGTTTGAAAAACTTTGTTTCTGAATGCGGGAAAAGGTAAAGGTTTCATAAAGCCTATATCTAAAGCTCCTAAAGGAGCAGATGACTACCTTTTGAATATGTGATATGGAACCACTCACCATCATACATATTTCATTTGGGAGCAGCTAGTGTGTTCTCTCTTCAAGATATGCTCATATTCAACTCCTAAGAAACTTAGAGTTCCAAAGCTTGAAATCGTCATATATTTACTTCACAAGCTCTGAATGCTGTTTCTGGCAAATGGGCATACTCCTGATAGAGTATTGGCCCACCATCAAACCTTTTCCTTTTGGATGAAATTTGAGTGTTGACTTTCAAGTAACGCACAGTTTGAAAAACTTTGTTTCTGAATGCGGGAAAAGGTAAAGGTTTCATAAAGCCTATATCTAAAGCTCCTAAAGGAGCAGATGGCTACCTTTTGAATATGTGATATGGAACCACTCACCATCATACATATTTCATTTGGAAGCAGCTAGTTTATTCTCTCTTCAAGATATGCTCATATTCAACTCCTAAGAAAGTTAGAGTTCCAAAGCTTGAAATCGTCATATATTTACTTCACAAGCTCTGAATGCGGTTTCTGGCAAATGGGCATACTCCTGATTGAGTATTGGCCCACCATCAAACCTTTCCCTTTTGGATGAAATTTGAGTGTTGACTTTCAAGTAACGCACAGTTTGAAAAACTTTGTTTCTGAATGCGGGAAAAGGTAAAGTTTTTATAAGGCCTATATCTAAAGCTCCTAAAGGAGCACATGGCTACCTTTAGGATATATGATATGGAACCACTCACGATCATACATATTTCATTTGGGAGCAGCTAGTGTGTTCTCTCTTCAAGATATGCTCATATTCAACTCCTAAGAAACTTAGAGTTCCAAAGCTTGAAATCGTCATATATTTACTTCACAAGCTCTGAATGCGGTTTCTGGCAAATGGGCATACTCCTGATTGAGTATTGGCCCACCATCAAACCTTTTCCTTTTGGATGAAATTTGAGTGTTGACTTTCAAGAAACGCACAGTTTGAAAAACTTTGTTTCTGAATGCGGGAAAAGGTAAAGGTTTCATAAAGCCTATATCTAAAGCTCCTAAAAGAGCAGATGGCTACCTTTTGAATATGTGGTATGAAACCACTCACCATCATACATATTTCATTTGGAAGCAGCTAGTTTATTCTCTCTTCAAGATATGCTCATATTCAACTCCTAAGAAACTTAGAGTTCCAAAGCTTGAAATCGTCATATATTTACTTCACAAGCTCTGAATGCGGTTTCTGTTATATGGGCTTACCCCTGATAGAGTATTGGCCCACCATCAAACCTTTTCCTTTTGGATGAAATTTGAGTGTTGACTTTCAAGAAACGCACAGTTTGAAAAACTTTGTTTCTGAATGCGGGAAAAGGTAAAGGTTTCATAAAGCCTATATCTAAAGCTCCTAAAGGAGCAGATGGCTACCTTTTGAATATGTGGTATGAAACCCCTCACCATCATACATATTTCATTTGGAAGCAGCTAGTTTATTCTCTCTTCAAGATATGCTCATATTCAACTCCTAAGAAACTTAGAGTTCCAAAGCTTGAAATCGTCATATATTTACTTCACAAGCTCTGAATGCGGTTTCTGACAAATGGGCATACTCCTGATTGAGTATTGGCCCACCATCAAACCTTTTCCTTTTGGATGAAATTTGAGTGTTGACTTTCAAGAAACGCACAGTTTGAAAAACTTTGTTTCTGAATGCGGGAAAAGGTAAAGGTTTCATAAAGCCTATATCTAAAGCTCCTAAAGGAGCAGATGGCTACCTTTTGAATATGTGATATCGAACCACTCACCATCATACATATTTCATTTGGGAGCAGCTAGTGTGTTCTCTCTTCAAGATATGCTCATATTCATTCCTAAGAAACTTAGAGTTCCAAAGCTTGAAATCGTCATATATTTACTTCACAAGCTCTGAATGCGGTTTCTGGCAAATGGGCATACCCCTGATTGAGTATTGGCCCACCATCAAACCTTTTCCTTTTGGATGAAATTTGAGTGTTGACTTTCAAGAAACGCACAGTTTGAAAAACTTTGTTTCTGAATGCCGGAAAAGGTAAAGGTTTCATAAAGCCTATATCTAAAGCTCCTAAAGGAGCAGATGGCTACCTTTTGAATATGTGGTATGAAACCACTCACCATCATACATATTTCATTTGGAAGCAGCTAGTTTATTCTCTCTTCAAGATATGCTCATATTCAACTCCTAAGAAACTTAGAGTTCCAAAGCTTGAAATCGTCATATATTTACTTCACAAGCTCTGAATGCGGTTTCTGACAAATGGGCATACTCCTGATTGAGTATTGGCCCACCATCAAACCTTTTCCTTTTGGATGAAATTTGAGTGTTGACTTTCAAGAAACGCACAGTTTGAAAAACTTTGTTTCTGAATGCGGGAAAAGGTAAAGGTTTCATAAAGCCTATATCTAAAGCTCCTAAAGGAGCACATGGCTACCTTTTGAATATGTGATATGGAACCACTCACCATCATACATATTTCATTTGGGAGCAGCTAGTGTGTTCTCTCTTCAAGATATGCTCATTTTCAACTCCTAAGAAACTTAGAGTTCCAAAGCTTGAAATCGTCATATATTTACTTCACAAGCTCTGAATGCGGTTTCTGGCAAATGGGCATACTCCTGATTGAGTATTGGCCCACCATCAAACCTTTTCCTTTTGGATGAAATTTGAGTGTTGACTTTCAAGAAACGCACAGTTTGAAAAACTTTGTTTCTGAATGCGGGAAAAGGTAAAGGTTTCATAAAGCCTATATCTAAAGCTCCTAAAGGAGCAGATGGCTACCTTTTGAATATGTGGTATGAAACCCCTCACCATCATACATATTTCATTTGGAAGCAGCTAGTTTATTCTCTCTTCAAGATATGCTCATATTCAACTCCTAAGAAACTTAGAGTTCCAAAGCTTGAAATCGTCATATATTTCTTCACAAGCTCTGAATGCGGTTTCTGACAAATGGGCATACTCCTGATTGAGTATTGGCCCACCATCAAACCTTTTCCTTTTGGATGAAATTTGAGTGTTGACTTTCAAGAAACGCACAGTTTGAAAAACTTTGTTTCTGAATGCGGGAAAAGGAAAAGGTTTCATAAAGCCTATATCTAAAGCTCCTAAAGGAGCAGATGGCTACCTTTTGAATATGTGATATCGAACCACTCACCATCATACATATTTCATTTGGGAGCAGCTAGTGTGTTCTCTCTTCAAGATATGCTCATCTTCAACTCCTAAGAAACTTAGAGTTCCAAAGCTTGAAATCGTCATATATTTACTTCACAAGCTCTGAATGCGGTTTCTGGCAAATGGGCATACCCCTGATTGAGTATTGGCCCACCATCAAACCTTTTCCTTTTGGATGAAATTTGAGTGTTGACTTTCAGAAACGCACAGTTTGAAAAACTTTGTTTCTGAATGCGGGAAAAGGTAAAGGTTTCATAAAGCCTATATCTAAAGCTCCTAAAGGAGCAGATGGCTACCTTTTGAATATGTGATATCGAACCACTCACCATCATACATATTTCATTTGGGAGCAGCTAGTGTATTCTCTCTTCAAGATATGCTCATATTCAACTCCTAAGAAACTTAGAGTTCCAAAGCTTGAAATCGTCATATATTTACTTCACAAGCTCTGAATGCGGTTTCTGGCACATGGGCATACCCCTGATTGAGTATTGGCCCACCATCAAACCTTTTCCTTTTGGATGAAATTTGAGTGTTGACTTTCAGAAACGCACAGTTTGAAAAACTTTGTTTCTGAATGCGGGAAAAGGTAAAGGTTTCATAAAGCCTATATCTAAAGCTCCTAAAGGAGCAGATGGCTACCTTTTGAATATGTGGTATGAAACCACTCACCATCATACATATTTCATTTGGAAGCAGCTAGTGTATTCTCTCTTCAAGATATGCTCATATTCAACTCCTAAGAAACTTAGAGTTCCAAAGCTTGAAATCGTCATATATTTACTTCACAAGCTCTGAATGCGGTTTCTGGCAAATGGGCATACTCCTGATTGAGTATTGGCCCACCATCAAACCTTTTCCTTTTGGATGAAATTTGAGTGTTGACTTTCAAGAAACGCACAGTTTGAAAAACTTTGTTTCTGAATGCGGGAAAAGGTAAAGGTTTCATAAAGCCTATATCTAAAGCTCCTTAAGGAGCAGATGGCTACCTTTTGAATATGTGGTATGAAACCACTCACCATCATACATATTTCATTTGGGAGCAGCTAGTGTGTTCTCTCTTCAAGATATGCTCATATTCAACTCCTAAGAAACTTAGAGTTCCAAAGCTTGAAATCGTCATATATTTACTTCACAAGCTCTGAATGCTGTTTCTGGCAAATGGGCATACTCCTGATAGAGTATTGGCCCACCATCAAACCTTTCCCTTTTGGATGAAATTTGAGTGTTGACTTTCAAGTAACGCACAGTTTGAAAAACTTTGTTTCTGAATGCGGGAAAAGGTAAAGTTTTTATAAGGCCTATATCTAAAGCTCCTAAAGGAGCACATGGCTACCTTTGGGATATATGATATGGAACCACTCACCATCATACATATTTCATTTGGGAGCAGCTAGTGTGTTCTCTCTTCAAGATATGCTCATATTCAACTCCTAAGAAACTTAGAGTTCCAAAGCTTGAAATCGTCATATATTTACTTCACAAGCTCTGAATGCGGTTTCTGGCAAATGGGCATACTCCTGATTGAGTATTGGCCCACCATCAAACCTTTTCCTTTTGGATGAAATTTGAGTGTTGACTTTCAAGAAACGCACAGTTTGAAAAACTTTGTTTCTGAATGCGGGAAAAGGTAAAGGTTTCATAAAGCCTATATCTAAAGCTCCTAAAGGAGCAGATGGCTACCTTTTGAATATGTGGTATGAAACCCCTCACCATCATACATATTTCATTTGGAAGCAGCTAGTTTATTCTCTCTTCAAGATATGCTCATATTCAACTCCTAAGAAACTTAGAGTTCCAAAGCTTGAAATCGTCATATATTTACTTCACAAGCTCTGAATGCGGTTTCTGACAAATGGGCATACTCCTGATTGAGTATTGGCCCACCATCAAACCTTTTCCTTTTGGATGAAATTTGAGTGTTGACTTTCAAGAAACGCACAGTTTGAAAAACTTTGTTTCTGAATGCGGGAAAAGGTAAAGGTTTCATAAAGCCTATATCTAAAGCTCCTAAAGGAGCAGATGGCTACCTTTTGAATATGTGATATCGAACCACTCACCATCATACATATTTCATTTGGGAGCAGCTAGTGTGTTCTCTCTTCAAGATATGCTCATATTCATCTCCTAAGAAACTTAGAGTTCCAAAGCTTGAAATCGTCATATATTTACTTCACAAGCTCTGAATGCGGTTTCTGGCAAATGGGCATACCCCTGATTGAGTATTGGCCCACCATCAAACCTTTTCCTTTTGGATGAAATTTGAGTGTTGACTTTCAAGAAACGCACAGTTTGAAAAACTTTGTTTCTGAATGCCGGAAAAGGTAAAGGTTTCATAAAGCCTATATCTAAAGCTCCTAAAGGAGCAGATGGCTACCTTTTGAATATGTGATATGGAACCACTCACCATCATACATATTTCATTTGGGAGCAGCTAGTGTGTTCTCTCTTCAAGATATGCTCATATTCAACTCCTAAGAAACTTAGAGTTCCAAAGCTTGAAATCGTCATATATTTACTTCACAAGCTCTGAATGCGGTTTCTGGCAAATGGGCATACTCCTGATAGAGTATTGGCCCACCATCAAACCTTTTCCTTTTGGATGAAATTTGAGTGTTGACTTTCAAGAAACGCACAGTTTGAAAAACTTTGTTTCTGAATGCGGGAAAAGGTAAAGGTTTCATAAAGCCTATATCTAAAGCTCCTAAAGGAGCAGATGGCTACCTTTTGAATATGTGGTTTGAAACCACTCACCATCATACATATTTCATTTGGAAGCAGCTAGTTTATTCTCTCTTCAAGATATGCTCATATTCAACTCCTAAGAAACTTAGAGTTCCAAAGCTTGAAATCGTCATATATTTACTTCACAAGCTCTGAATGCGGTTTCTGACAAATGGGCATACTCCTGATTGAGTATTGGCCCACCATCAAACCTTTTCCTTTTGGATGAAATTTGAGTGTTGACTTTCAAGAAACGCACAGTTTGAAAAACTTTGTTTCTGAATGCGGGAAAAGGTAAAGGTTTCATAAAGCCTATATCTAAAGCTCCTAAAGGAGCACATGGCTACCTTTTGAATATGTGATATGGAACCACTCACCATCATACATATTTCATTTGGGAGCAGCTAGTGTGTTCTCTCTTCAAGATATGCTCATTTTCAACTCCTAAGAAACTTAGAGTTCCAAAGCTTGAAATCGTCATATATTTACTTCACAAGCTCTGAATGCGGTTTCTGGCAAATGGGCATACTCCTGATTGAGTATTGGCCCACCATCAAACCTTTTCCTTTTGGATGAAATTTGAGTGTTGACTTTCAAGAAACGCACAGTTTGAAAAACTTTGTTTCTGAATGCGGGAAAAGGTAAAGGTTTCATAAAGCCTATATCTAAAGCTCCTAAAGGAGCAGATGGCTACCTTTTGAATATGTGGTATGAAACCCCTCACCATCATACATATTTCATTTGGAAGCAGCTAGTTTATTCTCTCTTCAAGATATGCTCATATTCAACTCCTAAGAAACTTAGAGTTCCAAAGCTTGAAATCGTCATATATTTCTTCACAAGCTCTGAATGCGGTTTCTGACAAATGGGCATACTCCTGATTGAGTATTGGCCCACCATCAAACCTTTTCCTTTTGGATGAAATTTGAGTGTTGACTTTCAAGAAACGCACAGTTTGAAAAACTTTGTTTCTGAATGCGGGAAAAGGAAAAGGTTTCATAAAGCCTATATCTAAAGCTCCTAAAGGAGCAGATGGCTACCTTTTGAATATGTGATATCGAACCACTCACCATCATACATATTTCATTTGGGAGCAGCTAGTGTGTTCTCTCTTCAAGATATGCTCATCTTCAACTCCTAAGAAACTTAGAGTTCCAAAGCTTGAAATCGTCATATATTTACTTCACAAGCTCTGAATGCGGTTTCTGGCAAATGGGCATACCCCTGATTGAGTATTGGCCCACCATCAAACCTTTTCCTTTTGGATGAAATTTGAGTGTTGACTTTCAGAAACGCACAGTTTGAAAAACTTTGTTTCTGAATGCGGGAAAAGGTAAAGGTTTCATAAAGCCTATATCTAAAGCTCCTAAAGGAGCAGATGGCTACCTTTTGAATATGTGATATCGAACCACTCACCATCATACATATTTCATTTGGGAGCAGCTAGTGTATTCTCTCTTCAAGATATGCTCATATTCAACTCCTAAGAAACTTAGAGTTCCAAAGCTTGAAATCGTCATATATTTACTTCACAAGCTCTGAATGCGGTTTCTGGCACATGGGCATACCCCTGATTGAGTATTGGCCCACCATCAAACCTTTTCCTTTTGGATGAAATTTGAGTGTTGACTTTCAGAAACGCACAGTTTGAAAAACTTTGTTTCTGAATGCGGGAAAAGGTAAAGGTTTCATAAAGCCTATATCTAAAGCTCCTAAAAGAGCAGATGGCTACCTTTTGAATATGTGATATGGAACCACTCACCATCATACATATTTCATTTGGGAGCAGCTAGTGTGTTCTCTCTTCAAGATATGCTCATATTCATCTCCTAAGAAACTTAGAGTTCCAAAGCTTGAAATCGTCATATATTTACTTCACAAGCTCTGAATGCGGTTTCTGGCAAATGGGCATACTCCTGATTGAGTATTGGCCCACCATCAAACCTTTTCCTTTTGGATGAAATGGCTATTTTTTGAATATGTGATATGGAACCACTCACCATCATACATATTTCATTTGGGAGCAGCTAGTGTGTTCTCTCTTCAAGATATGCTCATATTCAACTCCTAAGAAACTTAGAGTTCCAAAGCTTGAAATCGTCATATATTTACTTCACAAGCTCTGAATGCTGTTTCTGGCAAATGGGCATACTCCTGATAGAGTATTGGCCCACCATCAAACCTTTTCCTTTTGGATGAAATTTGAGTGTTGACTTTCAAGTAACGCACAGTTTGAAAAACTTTGTTTCTGAATGCGGGAAAAGGTAAAGTTTTTATAAGGCCTATATCTAAAGCTCCTAAAGGAGCACATGGCTACCTTTGGGATATATGATATGGAACCACTCACGATCATACATATTTCATTTGGAAGCAGCTAGTTTATTCTCTCTTCAAGATATGCTCATATTCAACTCCTAAGAAACTTAGAGTTCCAAAGCTTGAAATCGTCATATATTTACTTCACAAGCTCTGAATGCGGTTTCTGACAAATGGGCATACTCCTGATTGAGTATTGGCCCACCATCAAACCTTTTCCTTTTGGAAGAAATTTGAGTGTTGACTTTCAAGAAACGCACAGTTTGAAAAACTTTGTTTCTGAATGCGGGAAAAGGTAAAGGTTTCATAAAGCCTATATCTAAAGCTCCTAAAGGAGCACATGGCTACCTTTTGAATATGTGATATGGAACCACTCACCATCATACATATTTCATTTGGGAGCAGCTAGTGTGTTCTCTCTTCAAGATATGCTCATTTTCAACTCCTAAGAAACTTAGAGTTCCAAAGCTTGAAATCGTCATATATTTACTTCACAAGCTCTGAATGCTGTTTCTGGCAAATGGGCATACTCCTGATAGAGTATTGGCCCACCATCAAACCTTTCCCTTTTGGATGAAATTTGAGTGTTGACTTTCAAGAAACGCACAGTTTGAAAAACTTTGTTTCTGAATGCCGGAAAAGGTAAAGGTTTCATAAAGCCTATATCTAAAGCTCCTAAAGGAGCAGATGGCTACCTTTTGAATATGTGATATCGAACCACTCACCATCATACATATTTCATTTGGGAGCAGCTAGTGTATTCTCTCTTCAAGATATGCTCATATTCAACACCTAAGAAACTTAGAGTTCCAAAGCTTGAAATCGTCATATATTTACTTCACAAGCTCTGAATGCGGTTTCTGGCACATGGGCATACCCCTGATTGAGTATTGGCCCACCATCAAACCTTTTCCTTTTGGATGAAATTTGAGTGTTGACTTTCAGAAACGCACAGTTTGAAAAACTTTGTTTCTGAATGCGGGAAAAGGTAAAGGTTTCATAAAGCCTATATCTAAAGCTCCTAAAGGAGCAGATGGCTACCTTTTGAATATGTGATATGGAACCACTCACCATCATACATATTTCATTTGGGAGCAGCTAGTGTGTTCTCTCTTCAAGATATGCTCATATTCAACTCCTAAGAAACTTAGAGTTCCAAAGCTTGAAATCGTCATATATTTACTTCACAAGCTCTGAATGCTGTTTCTGGCAAATGGGCATACTCCTGATAGAGTATTGGCCCACCATCAAACCTTTTCCTTTTGGATGAAATTTGAGTGTTGACTTTCAAGAAACGCACAGTTTGAAAAACTTTGTTTCTGAATGCGGGAAAAGGTAAAGTTTTTATAAGGCCTATATCTAAAGCTCCTAAAGGAGCACATGGCTACCTTTGGGATATATGATATGGAACCACTCACGATCATACATATTTCTTTTGGGAGCAGCTAGTGTGTTCTCTCTTCAAGATATGCTCATATTCAACTCCTAAGAAACTTAGAGTTCAAAAGCTTGAAATCGTCATATATTTACTTCACAAGCTCTGAATGCGGTTTCTGGCAAATGGGCATACTCCTGATAGAGTATCGGCCCACCATCAAACCTTTTCCTTTTGGATGAAATTTGAGTGTTGACTTTCAAGAAACGCACAGTTTGAAAAACTTTGTTTCTGAATGCGGGAAAAGGTAAAGGTTTCATAAAGCCTATATCTAAAGCTCCTAAAGGAGCAGATGGCTACCTTTTGAATATGTGGTATGAAACCACTCACCATCATACATATTTCATTTGGAAGCAGCTAGTTTATTCTCTCTTCAAGATATGCTCATATTCAACTCCTAAGAAACTTAGAGTTCCAAAGCTTGAAATCGTCATATATTTACTTCACAAGCTCTGAATGCGGTTTCTGACAAATGGGCATACTCCTGACTGAGTATTGGCCCACCATCAAACCTTTTCCTTTTGGATGAAATTTGAGTGTTGACTTTCAAGAAACGCACAGTTTGAAAAACTTTGTTTCTGAATGCGGGAAAAGGTAAAGGTTTCATAAAGCCTATATCTAAAGCTCCTAAAGGAGCACATGGCTACCTTTTGAATATGTGATATGGAACCACTCACCATCATACATATTTCATTTGGGAGCAGCTAGTGTGTTCTCTCTTCAAGATATGCTCATTTTCAACTCCTAAGAAACTTAGAGTTCCAAAGCTTGAAATCGTCATATATTTACTTCACAAGCTCTGAATGCTGTTTCTGGCAAATGGGCATACTCCTGATAGAGTATTGGCCCACCATCAAACCTTTCCCTTTTGGATGAAATTTGAGTGTTGACTTTCAAGTAACGCACAGTTTGAAAAACTTTGTTTCTGAATGCGGGAAAAGGTAAAGTTTTTATAAGGCCTATATCTAAAGCTCCTAAAGGAGCACATGGCTACCTTTAGGATATATGATATGGAACCACTCACGATCATACATATTTCATTTGGGAGCAGCTAGTGTGTTCTCTCTTCAAGATATGCTCATATTCAACTCCTAAGAAACTTAGAGTTCCAAAGCTTGAAATCGTCATATATTTACTTCACAAGCTCTGAATGCGGTTTCTGTTATATGGGCATACCCCTGATAGAGTATCGGCCCACCATCAAACCTTTTCCTTTTGGATGAAATTTGAGTGTTGACTTTCAAGAAACGCACAGTTTGAAAAACTTTGTTTCTGAATGCGGGAAAGGGTAAAAGTTTCATAAAGCCTATATCTAAAGCTCCTAAAGGAGCAGGCGGCTACCTTTTGAATATGTGGTATGAAACCACTCACCATCATACATATTTCATTTGGAAGCAGCTAGTGTATTCTCTCTTCAAGATATGCTCATATTCAACTCCTAAGAAACTTAGAGTTCCAAAGCTTGAAATCGTCATATATTTACTTCACAAGCTCTGAATGCGGTTTCTGGCATATGGGCATACCCCTGATTGAGTATTGGCCCACCATCAAACCTTTTCCTTTTGGATGAAATTTGAGTGTTGACTTTCAGAAACGCACAGTTTGAAAAACTTTGTTTCTGAATGCGGGAAAAGGTAAAGGTTTCATAAAGCCTATATCTAAAGCTCCTAAAGGAGCAGATGGCTACCTTTTGAATATGTGATATGGAACCACTCACCATCATACATATTTCATTTGGGAGCAGCTAGTGTGTTCTCTCTTCAAGATATGCTCATATTCAACTCCTAAGAAACTTAGAGTTCCAAAGCTTGAAATCGTCATATATTTACTTCACAAACTCTGAATGCGGTTTCTGGCATATGGGCATACCCCTGATTGAGTATTGGCCCACCATCAAACCTTTTCCTTTTGGATGAAATTTGAGTGTTGACTTTCAGAAACGCACAGTTTGAAAAACTTTGTTTCTGAATGCGGGAAAAGGTAAAGTTTTTATAAGGCCTATATCTAAAGCTCCTAAAGGAGCACATGGCTACCTTTGGGATATATGATATGGAACCACTCACGATCATACATATTTCATTTGGGAGCAGCTAGTGTGTTCTCACTTCAAGATATGCTCATATTCAACTCCTAAGAAACTTAGAGTTCCAAAGCTTGAAATCGTCATATATTTACTTCACAAGCTCTGAATGCGGTTTCTGGCAAATGGGCATACTCCTGATTGAGTATTGGCCCACCATCAAACCTTTTCCTTTTGGATGAAATTTGAGTGTTGACTTTCAAGAAACGCACAGTTTGAAAAACTTTGTTTCTGAATGCGGGAAAAGGTAAAGGTTTCATAAAGCCTATATCTAAAGCTCCTAAAGGAGCAGATGGCTACCTTTTGAATATGTGGTATGAAACCACTCACCATCATACATATTTCATTTGGAAGCAGCTAGTTTATTCTCTCTTCAAGATATGCTCATATTCAACTCCTAAGAAACTTAGAGTTCCAAAGCTTGAAATCGTCATATATTTACTTCACAAGCTCTGAATGCGGTTTCTGGCATATGGGCATACCCCTGATTGAGTATTGGCCCACCATCAAACCTTTTCCTTTTGGATGAAATTTGAGTGTTGACTTTCAGAAACGCACAGTTTGAAAAACTTTGTTTCTGAATGCGGGAAAAGGTAAAGGTTTCATAAAGCCTATATCTAAAGCTCCTAAAGGAGCAGATGGCTACCTTTTGAATATGTGATATGGAACCACTCACCATCATACATATTTCATTTGGGAGCAGCTAGTGTGTTCTCTCTTCAAGATATGCTCATATTCAACTCCTAAGAAACTTAGAGTTCCAAAGCTTGAAATCGTCATATATTTACTTCACAAACTCTGAATGCGGTTTCTGGCATATGGGCATACCCCTGATTGAGTATTGGCCCACCATCAAACCTTTTCCTTTTGGATGAAATTTGAGTGTTGACTTTCAGAAACGCACAGTTTGAAAAACTTTGTTTCTGAATGCGGGAAAAGGTAAAGTTTTTATAAGGCCTATATCTAAAGCTCCTAAAGGAGCACATGGCTACCTTTGGGATATATGATATGGAACCACTCACGATCATACATATTTCATTTGGGAGCAGCTAGTGTGTTCTCTCTTCAAGATATGCTCATATTCAACTCCTAAGAAACTTAGAGTTCCAAAGCTTGAAATCGTCATATATTTACTTCACAAGCTCTGAATGCGGTTTCTGGCAAATGGGCATACTCCTGATTGAGTATTGGCCCACCATCAAACCTTTTCCTTTTGGATGAAATTTGAGTGTTGACTTTCAAGAAACGCACAGTTTGAAAAACTTTGTTTCTGAATGCGGGAAAAGGTAAAGGTTTCATAAAGCCTATATCTAAAGCTCCTAAAGGAGCAGATGGCTACCTTTTGAATATGTGGTATGAAACCACTCACCATCATACATATTTCATTTGGAAGCAGCTAGTTTATTCTCTCTTCAAGATATGCTCATATTCAACTCCTAAGAAACTTAGAGTTCCAAAGCTTGAAATCGTCATATATTTACTTCACAAGCTCTGAATGCTGTTTCTGGCAAATGGGCATACTCCTGATAGAGTATTGGCCCACCATCAAACCTTTCCCTTTTGGATGAAATTTGAGTGTTGACTTTCAAGTAACGCACAGTTTGAAAAACTTTGTTTCTGAATGCGGGAAAAGGTAAAGTTTTTATAAGGCCTATATCTAAAGCTCCTAAAGGAGCACATGGCTACCTTTAGGATATATGATATGGAACCACTCACGATCATACATATTTCATTTGGGAGCAGCTAGTGTGTTCTCTCTTCAAGATATGCTCATATTCAACTCCTAAGAAACTTAGAGTTCCAAAGCTTGAAATCGTCATATATTTACTTCACAAGCTCTGAATGCGGTTTCTGGCAAATGGGCATACTCCTGATTGAGTATTGGCCCACCATCAAACCTTTTCCTTTTGGATGAAATTTGAGTGTTGACTTTCAAGAAACGCACAGTTTGAAAAACTTTGTTTCTGAATGCGGGAAAAGGTAAAGGTTTCATAAAGCCTATATCTAAAGCTCCTAAAAGAGCAGATGGCTACCTTTTGAATATGTGGTATGAAACCACTCACCATCATACATATTTCATTTGGAAGCAGCTAGTTTATTCTCTCTTCAAGATATGCTCATATTCAACTCCTAAGAAACTTAGAGTTCCAAAGCTTGAAATCGTCATATATTTACTTCACAAGCTCTGAATGCGGTTTCTGTTATATGGGCTTACCCCTGATAGAGTATCGGCCCACCATCAAACCTTTTCCTTTTGGATGAAATTTGAGTGTTGACTTTCAAGAAACGCACAGTTTGAAAAACTTTGTTTCTGAATGCGGGAAAAGGTAAAGGTTTCATAAAGCCTATATCTAAAGCTCCTAAAAGAGCAGGCGGCTACCTTTTGAATATGTGGTATGAAACCACTCACCATCATACATATTTCATTTGGAAGCAGCTAGTGTATTCTCTCTTCAAGATATGCTCATATTCAACTCCTAAGAAACTTAGAGTTCCAAAGCTTGAAATCGTCATATATTTACTTCACAAGCTCTGAATGCGGTTTCTGGCATATGGGCATACCTCTGATTGAGTATTGGCCCACCATCAAACCTTTTCCTTTTGGATGAAATTTGAGTGTAGACTTTCAGAAACGCACAGTTTGAAAAACTTTGTTTCTGAATGCGGGAAAAGGTAAAGGTTTCATAAAGCCTATATCTAAAGCTCCTAAAGGAGCAGATGGCTACCTTTTGAATATGTGATATGGAACCACTCACCATCATACATATTTCATTTGGGAGCAGCTAGTGTGTTCTCTCTTCAAGATATGCTCATATTCAACTCCTAAGAAACTTAGAGTTCCAAAGCTTGAAATCGTCATATATTTACTTCACAAGCTCTGAATGCGGTTTCTGGCAAATGGGCATACTCCTGATTGAGTATTGGCCCACCATCAAACCTTTTCCTTTTGGATGAAATTTGAGTGTTGACTTTCAAGAAACGCACAGTTTGAAAAACTTTGTTTCTGAATGCGGGAAAAGGTAAAGGTTTCATAAAGCCTATATCTAAAGCTCCTAAAGGAGCAGATGACTACCTTTTGAATATGTGATATGGAACCACTCACCATCATACATATTTCATTTGGGAGCAGCTAGTGTGTTCTCTCTTCAAGATATGCTCATATTCAACTCCTAAGAAACTTAGAGTTCCAAAGCTTGAAATCGTCATATATTTACTTCACAAGCTCTGAATGCTGTTTCTGGCAAATGGGCATACTCCTGATAGAGTATTGGCCCACCATCAAACCTTTTCCTTTTGGATGAAATTTGAGTGTTGACTTTCAAGTAACGCACAGTTTGAAAAACTTTGTTTCTGAATGCGGGAAAAGGTAAAGGTTTCATAAAGCCTATATCTAAAGCTCCTAAAGGAGCAGATGGCTACCTTTTGAATATGTGATATGGAACCACTCACCATCATACATATTTCATTTGGAAGCAGCTAGTTTATTCTCTCTTCAAGATATGCTCATATTCAACTCCTAAGAAAGTTAGAGTTCCAAAGCTTGAAATCGTCATATATTTACTTCACAAGCTCTGAATGCGGTTTCTGGCAAATGGGCATACTCCTGATTGAGTATTGGCCCACCATCAAACCTTTCCCTTTTGGATGAAATTTGAGTGTTGACTTTCAAGTAACGCACAGTTTGAAAAACTTTGTTTCTGAATGCGGGAAAAGGTAAAGTTTTTATAAGGCCTATATCTAAAGCTCCTAAAGGAGCACATGGCTACCTTTAGGATATATGATATGGAACCACTCACGATCATACATATTTCATTTGGGAGCAGCTAGTGTGTTCTCTCTTCAAGATATGCTCATATTCAACTCCTAAGAAACTTAGAGTTCCAAAGCTTGAAATCGTCATATATTTACTTCACAAGCTCTGAATGCGGTTTCTGGCAAATGGGCATACTCCTGATTGAGTATTGGCCCACCATCAAACCTTTTCCTTTTGGATGAAATTTGAGTGTTGACTTTCAAGAAACGCACAGTTTGAAAAACTTTGTTTCTGAATGCGGGAAAAGGTAAAGGTTTCATAAAGCCTATATCTAAAGCTCCTAAAAGAGCAGATGGCTACCTTTTGAATATGTGGTATGAAACCACTCACCATCATACATATTTCATTTGGAAGCAGCTAGTTTATTCTCTCTTCAAGATATGCTCATATTCAACTCCTAAGAAACTTAGAGTTCCAAAGCTTGAAATCGTCATATATTTACTTCACAAGCTCTGAATGCGGTTTCTGTTATATGGGCTTACCCCTGATAGAGTATCGGCCCACCATCAAACCTTTTCCTTTTGGATGAAATTTGAGTGTTGACTTTCAAGAAACGCACAGTTTGAAAAACTTTGTTTCTGAATGCGGGAAAAGGTAAAGGTTTCATAAAGCCTATATCTAAAGCTCCTAAAAGAGCAGGCGGCTACCTTTTGAATATGTGGTATGAAACCACTCACCATCATACATATTTCATTTGGAAGCAGCTAGTGTATTCTCTCTTCAAGATATGCTCATATTCAACTCCTAAGAAACTTAGAGTTCCAAAGCTTGAAATCGTCATATATTTACTTCACAAGCTCTGAATGCGGTTTCTGGCATATGGGCATACCTCTGATTGAGTATTGGCCCACCATCAAACCTTTTCCTTTTGGATGAAATTTGAGTGTTGACTTTCAGAAACGCACAGTTTGAAAAACTTTGTTTCTGAATGCGGGAAAAGGTAAAGGTTTCATAAAGCCTATATCTAAAGCTCCTAAAGGAGCAGATGGCTACCTTTTGAATCTGTGATATGGAACCACTCACCATCATACATATTTCATTTGGGAGCAGCTAGTGTGTTCTCTCTTCAAGATATGCTCATATTCAACTCCTAAGAAACTTAGAGTTCCAAAGCTTGAAATCGTCATATATTTACTTCACAAGCTCTGAATGCGGTTTCTGGCAAATGGGCATACTCCTGATTGAGTATTGGCCCACCATCAAACCTTTTCCTTTTGGATGAAATTTGAGTGTTGACTTTCAAGAAACGCACAGTTTGAAAAACTTTGTTTCTGAATGCGGGAAAAGGTAAAGGTTTCATAAAGCCTATATCTAAAGCTCCTAAAGGAGCAGATGACTACCTTTTGAATATGTGATATGGAACCACTCACCATCATACATATTTCATTTGGGAGCAGCTAGTGTGTTCTCTCTTCAAGATATGCTCATATTCAACTCCTAAGAAACTTAGAGTTCCAAAGCTTGAAATCGTCATATATTTACTTCACAAGCTCTGAATGCTGTTTCTGGCAAATGGGCATACTCCTGATAGAGTATTGGCCCACCATCAAACCTTTTCCTTTTGGATGAAATTTGAGTGTTGACTTTCAAGTAACGCACAGTTTGAAAAACTTTGTTTCTGAATGCGGGAAAAGGTAAAGGTTTCATAAAGCCTATATCTAAAGCTCCTAAAGGAGCAGATGGCTACCTTTTGAATATGTGATATGGAACCACTCACCATCATACATATTTCATTTGGAAGCAGCTAGTGTATTCTCTCTTCAAGATATGCTCATATTCAACTCCTAAGAAACTTAGAGTTCCAAAGCTTGAAATCGTCATATATTTACTTCACAAGCTACGAATACTGTTTCTGGCAAATGGGCATACTCCTGATAGAGTATTGGCCCACCATCAAACCTTTTCCTTTTGGATGAAATTTGAGTGTTGACTTTCAAGTAACGCACAGTTTGAAAAACTTTGTTTCTGAATGCGGGAAAAGGTAAAGTTTTTATAAGGCCTATATCTAAAGCTCCTAAAGGAGCACATGGCTACCTTTAGGATATATGATATGGAACCCCTCACCATCATACATATTTCATTTGGAAGCAGCTAGTTTATTCTCTCTTCAAGATATGCTCATATTCAACTCCTAAGAAACTTAGAGTTCCAAAGCTTGAAATCGTCATATATTTACTTCACAAGCTCTGAATGCGGTTTCTGACAAATGGGCATACTCCTGATTGAGTATTGGCCCACCATCAAACCTTTTCCTTTTGGATGAAATTTGAGTGTTGACTTTCAAGAAACGCACAGTTTGAAAAACTTTGTTTCTGAATGCGGGAAAAGGTAAAGGTTTCATAAAGCCTATATCTAAAGCTCCTAAAGGAGCAGATGGCTACCTTTTGAATATGTGATATGGAACCACTCACCATCATACATATTTCATTTGGGAACAGCTAGTGTGTTCTCTCTTCAAGATATGCTCATATTCATCTCCTAAGAAACTTAGAGTTCCAAAGCTTGAAATCGTCATATATTTACTTCACAAGCTCTGAATGCGGTTTCTGGCAAATGGGCATACTCCTGATTGAGTATTGGCCCACCATCAAACCTTTTCCTTTTGGATGAAATTTGAGTGTTGACTTTCAAGAAACGCACAGTTTGAAAAACTTTGTTTCTGAATGCGGGAAAAGGTAAAGGTTTCATAAAGCCTATATCTAAAGCTCCTAAAAGAGCAGATGGCTACCTTTTGAATATGTGGTATGAAACCACTCACCATCATACATATTTCATTTGGAAGCAGCTAGTTTATTCTCTCTTCAAGATATGCTCATATTCAACTCCTAAGAAACTTAGAGTTCCAAAGCTTGAAATCGTCATATATTTACTTCACAAGCTCTGAATGCGGTTTCTGTTATATGGGCTTACCCCTGATAGAGTATCGGCCCACCATCAAACCTTTTCCTTTTGGATGAAATTTGAGTGTTGACTTTCAAGAAACGCACAGTTTGAAAAACTTTGTTTCTGAATGCGGGAAAAGGTAAAGGTTTCATAAAGCCTATATCTAAAGCTCCTAAAAGAGCAGGCGGCTACCTTTTGAATATGTGGTATGAAACCACTCACCATCATACATATTTCATTTGGAAGCAGCTAGTGTATTCTCTCTTCAAGATATGCTCATATTCAACTCCTAAGAAACTTAGAGTTCCAAAGCTTGAAATCGTCATATATTTACTTCACAAGCTCTGAATGCGGTTTCTGACAAATGGGCATACTCCTGATTGAGTATTGGCCCACCATCAAACCTTTTCCTTTTGGATGAAATTTGAGTGTTGACTTTCAAGAAACGCACAGTTTGAAAAACTTTGTTTCTGAATGCGGGAAAAGGTAAAGGTTTCATAAAGCCTATATCTAAAGCTCCTAAAGGAGCAGATGGCTACCTTTTGAATATGTGATATGGAACCACTCACCATCATACATATTTCATTTGGGAACAGCTAGTGTGTTCTCTCTTCAAGATATGCTCATATTCATCTCCTAAGAAACTTAGAGTTCCAAAGCTTGAAATCGTCATATATTTACTTCACAAGCTCTGAATGCGGTTTCTGGCAAATGGGCATACTCCTGATTGAGTATTGGCCCACCATCAAACCTTTTCCTTTTGGATGAAATTTGAGTGTTGACTTTCAAGAAACGCACAGTTTGAAAAACTTTGTTTCTGAATGCGGGAAAAGGTAAAGGTTTCATAAAGCCTATATCTAAAGCTCCTAAAGGAGCACATGGCTACCTTTTGAATATGTGATATGGAACCACTCACCATCATACATATTTCATTTGGGAGCAGCTAGTGTGTTCTCTCTTCAAGATATGCTCATATTCAACTCCTAAGAAACTTAGAGTTCCAAAGCTTGAAATCGTCATATATTTACTTCACAAGCTCTGAATGCTGTTTCTGGCAAATGGGCATACTCCTGATAGAGTATTGGCCCACCATCAAACCTTTTCCTTTTGGATGAAATTTGAGTGTTGACTTTCAAGTAACGCACAGTTTGAAAAACTTTGTTTCTGAATGCCGGAAAAGGTAAAGTTTTTATAAGGCCTATATCTAAAGCTCCTAAAGGAGCACATGGCTACCTTTGGGATATATGATATGGAACCACTCACGATCATACATATTTCATTTGGGAGCAGCTAGTGTGTTCTCTCTTCAAGATATGCTCATATTCAACTCCTAAGAAACTTAGAGTTCCAAAGCTTGAAATCGTCATATATTTACTTCACAAGCTCTGAATGCGGTTTCTGGAAAATGGGCATACTCCTGATTGAGTATTGGCCCACCATCAAACCTTTTCCTTTTGGATGAAATTTGAGTGTTGACTTTCAAGAGACGCACAGTTTGAAAAACTTTGTTTCTGAATGCGGGAAAAGGTAAAGGTTTCATAAAGCCTATATCTAAAGCTCCTAAAGGAGCAGATGGCTACCTTTTGAATATGTGGTATGAAACCACTCACCATCATACATATTTCATTTGGAAACAGCTAGTTTATTCTCTCTTCAAGATATGCTCATATTCAACTCCTAAGAAACTTAGAGTTCCAAAGCTTGAAATCGTCATATATTTACTTCACAAGCTCTGAATGCGGTTTCTGACAAATGGGCATACTCCTGATTGAGTATTGGCCCACCATCAAACCTTTTCCTTTTGGATGAAATTTGAGTGTTGACTTTCAAGAAACGCACAGTTTGAAAAACTTTGTTTCTGAATGCGGGAAAAGGTAAAGGTTTCATAAAGCCTATATCTAAAGCTCCTAAAGGAGCACATGGCTACCTTTTGAATAAGTGATATGGAACCACTCACCATCATACATATTTCATTTGGGAGCAGCTAGTGTGTTCTCTCTTCAAGATATGCTCATATTCAACTCCTAAGAAACTTAGAGTTCCAAAGCTTGAAATCGTCATATATTTACTTCACAAGCTCTGAATGCTGTTTCTGGCAAATGGGCATACTCCTGATAGAGTATTGGCCCACCATCAAACCTTTTCCTTTTGGATGAAATTTGAGTGTTGACTTTCAAGTAACGCACAGTTTGAAAAACTTTGTTTCTGAATGCGGGAAAAGGTAAAGTTTTTATAAGGCCTATATCTAAAGCTCCTAAAGGAGCACATGGCTACCTTTGGGATATATGATATGGAACCACTCACGATCATACATATTTCATTTGGGAGCAGCTAGTGTGTTCTCTCTTCAAGATATGCTCATATTCAACTCCTAAGAAACTTAGAGTTCCAAAGCTTGAAATCGTCATATATTTACTTCACAAGCTCTGAATGCGGTTTCTGGCAAATGGGCATACTCCTGATTGAGTATTGGCCCACCATCAAACCTTTTCCTTTTGGATGAAATTTGAGTGTTGACTTTCAAGAAACGCACAGTTTGAAAAACTTTGTTTCTGAATGCGGGAAAAGGTAAAGGTTTCATAAAGCCTATATCTAAAGCTCCTAAAGGAGCAGATGGCTACCTTTTGAATATGTGGTATGAAACCACTCACCATCATACATATTTCATTTGGAAGCAGCTAGTTTATTCTCTCTTCAAGATATGCTCATATTCAACTCCTAAGAAACTTAGAGTTCCAAAGCTTGAAATCGTCATATATTTACTTCACAAGCTCTGAATGCTGTTTCTGGCAAATGGGCATACTCCTGATAGAGTATTGGCCCACCATCAAACCTTTTCCTTTTGGATGAAATTTGAGTGTTGACTTTCAAGTAACGCACAGTTTGAAAAACTTTGTTTCTGAATGCGGGAAAAGGTAAAGTTTTTATAACGCCTATATCTAAAGCTCCTAAAGGAGCAGATGGCTACCTTTTGAATATGTGATATGGAACCACTCACCATCATACATATTTCATTTGGAAGCAGCTAGTGTATTCTCTCTTCAAGATATGCTCATATTCAACTCCTAAGAAACTTAGAGTTCCAAAGCTTGAAATCGTCATATATTTACTTCACAAGCTACGAATGCTGTTTCTGGCAAATGGGCATACTCCTGATAGAGTATTGGCCCACCATCAAACCTTTTCCTTTTGGATGAAATTTGAGTGTTGACTTTCAAGTAACGCACAGTTTGAAAAACTTTGTTTCTGAATGCGGGAAAAGGTAAAGTTTTTATAAGGCCTATATCTAAAGCTCCTAAAGGAGCACATGGCTACCTTTAGGATATATGATATGGAACCACTCACCATCATACATATTTCATTTGGGAGAAGCTAGTGTGTTCTCTCTTCAAGATATGCTCATATTCAACTCCTAAGAAACTTAGAGTTCCAAAGCTTGAAATCGTCATATATTTACTTCACAAGCTCTGAATGCGGTTTCTGGCAAATGGGCATACTCCTGATTGAGTATTGGCCCACCATCAAACCTTTTCCTTTTGGATGAAATTTGAGTGTTGACTTTCAAGAAACGCACAGTTTGAAAAACTTTGTTTCTGAATGCGGGAAAAGGTAAAGGTTTCATAAAGCCTATATCTAAAGCTCCTAAAGGAGCAGATGGCTACCTTTTGAATATGTGGTATGAAACCCCTCACCATCATACATATTTCATTTGGAAGCAGCTAGTGTATTCTCTCTTCAAGATATGCTCATATTCAACTCCTAAGAAACTTAGAGTTCCAAAGCTTGAAATCGTCATATATTTACTTCACAAGCTCTGAATGCGGTTTCTGGCATATGGGCATACCCCTGATTGAGTATTGGCCCACCATCAAACCTTTTCCTTTTGGATGAAATTTGAGTGTTGACTTTCAGATACGCACAGTTTGAAAAACTTTGTTTCTGAATGCGGGAAAAGGTAAAGGTTTCATAAAGCCTATATCTAAAGCTCCTAAAGGAGCAGATGGCTACCTTTTGAATATGTGATATGGAACCACTCACCATCATACATATTTCATTTGGGAGCAGCTAGTGTGTTCTCTCTTCAAGATATGCTCATATTCAACTCCTAAGAAACTTAGAGTTCCAAAGCTTGAAATCGTCATATATTTACTTCACAAGCTCTAAATGCTGTTTCTGGCAAATGGGCATACTCCTGATAGAGTATTGGCCCACCATCAAACCTTTTCCTTTTGGATGAAATTTGAGTGTTGACTTTCAAGTAACGCACAGTTTGAAAAACTTTGTTTCTGAATGCGGGAAAAGGTAAAGTTTTTATAAGGACTATATCTAAAGCTCCTAAAGGAGCACATGGCTACCTTTGGGATATATGATATGGAACCACTCACGATCATACATATTTCATTTGGGAGCAGCTAGTGTGTTCTCTCTTCAAGATATGCTCATATTCAACTCCTAAGAAACTTAGAGTTCCAAAGCTTGAAATCGTCATATATTTACTTCACAAGCTCTGAATGCGGTTTCTGGCAAATGGGCATACTCCTGATTGAGTATTGGCCCACCATCAAACCTTTTCCTTTTGGATGAAATTTGAGTGTTGACTTTCAAGAAACGCACAGTTTGAAAAACTTTGTTTCTGAATGCGGGAAAAGGTAAAGGTTTCATAAAGCCTATATCTAAAGCTCCTAAAGGAGCACATGGCTACCTTTTGAATATGTGATATGGAACCACTCACCATCATACATATTTCATTTGGGAGCAGCTAGTGTGTTCTCTCTTCAAGATATGCTCATATTCAACTCCTAAGAAACTTAGAGTTCCAAAGCTTGAAATCGTCATATATTTACTTCACAAGCTCTGAATGCTGTTTCTGGCAAATGGGCATACTCCTGATAGAGTATTGGCCCACCATCAAACCTTTTCCTTTTGGATGAAATTTGAGTGTTGACTTTCAAGTAACGCACAGTTTGAAAAACTTTGTTTCTGAATGCGGGAAAAGGTAAAGTTTTTATAAGGCCTATATCTAAAGCTCCTAAAGGAGCACATGTCTACCTTTGGGATATATGATATGGAACCACTCACGATCATACATATTTCATTTGGGAGCAGCTAGTGTGTTCTCTCTTCAAGATATGCTCATATTCAACTCCTAAGAAACTTAGAGTTCCAAAGCTTGAAATCGTCATATATTTACTTCACAAGCTCTGAATGCGGTTTCTGGCAAATGGGCATACTCCTGATTGAGTATTGGCCCACCATCAAACCTTTTCCTTTTGGATGAAATTTGAGTGTTGACTTTCAAGAAACGCACAGTTTGAAAAACTTTGTTTCTGAATGCGGGAAAAGGTAAAGGTTTCATAAAGCCTATATCTAAAGCTCCTAAAGGAGCAGATGGCTACCTTTTGAATATGTTGTATGAAACCACTCACCATCATACATATTTCATTTGGAAGCAGCTAGTTTATTCTCTCTTCAAGATATGCTCATATTCAACTCCTAAGAAACTTAGAGTTCCAAAGCTTGAAATCGTCATATATTTACTTCACAAGCTCTGAATGCGGTTTCTGTTATATGGGCATACCCCTGATAGAGTATCGGCCCACCATCAAACCTTTTCCTTTTGGATGAAATTTGAGTGTTGACTTTCAAGAAACGCACAGTTTGAAAAACTTTGTTTCTGAATGCGGGAAAAGGTAAAGGTTTCATAAAGCCTATATCTAAAGCTCCTAAAGGAGCAGATGGCTACCTTTTGAATATGTGGTATGAAACCACTCACCATCATACATATTTCATTTGGAAGCAGCTAGTGTATTCTCTCTTCAAGATATGCTCATATTCAACTCCTAAGAAACTTAGAGTTCCAAAGCTTGAAATCGTCATATATTTACTTCACAAGCTCTGAATGCGGTTTCTGGCATATGGGCATACCCCTGATTGAGTATTGGCCCACCATCAAACCTTTTCCTTTTGGATGAAATTTGAGTGTTGACTTTCAGAAACGCACAGTTTGAAAAACTTTGTTTCTGAATGCGGGAAAAGGTAAAGGTTTCATAAAGCCTATATCTAAAGCTCCTAAAGGAGCAGATGGCTACCTTTTGAATATGTGATATGGAACCACTCACCATCATACATATTTCATTTGGGAGCAGCTAGTGTGTTCTCTCTTCAAGATATGCTCATATTCAACTCCTAAGAAACTTAGAGTTCCAAAGCTTGAAATCGTCATATATTTACTTCACAAGCTCTGAATGCGGTTTCTGGCAAATGGGCATACTCCTGATTGAGTATTGGCCCACCATCAAACCTTTTCCTTTTGGATGAAATTTGAGTGTTGACTTTCAAGAAACGCACAGTTTGAAAAACTTTGTTTCTGAATGCCGGAAAAGGTAAAGGTTTCATAAAGCCTATATCTAAAGCTCCTAAAGGAGCAGATGGCTACCTTTTGAATATGTGATATCGAACCACTCACCATCATACATATTTCATTTGGGAGCAGCTAGTGTGTTCTCTCTTCAAGATATGCTCATATTCAACTCCTAAGAAACTTAGAGTTCCAAAGCTTGAAATCGTCATATATTTACTTCACAAGCTCTGAATGCGGTTTCTGGCAAATGGGCATACTCCTGATTGAGTATTGGCCCACCATCAAACCTTTTCCATTTGGATGAAATTTGAGTGTTGACTTTCAAGAAACGCACAGTTTGAAAAACTTTGTTTCTGAATGCGGGAAAAGGTAAAGGTTTCATAAAGCCTATATCTAAAGCTCCTAAAGGAGCAGATGGCTACCTTTTGAATATGTGATATGGAACCACTCACCATCATACATATTTCATTTGGGAGCAGCTAGTGTATTCTCTCTTCAAGATATGCTCATATTCAACTCCTAAGAAACTTAGAGTTCCAAAGCTTGAAATCGTCATATATTTACTTCACAAGCTCTGAATGCTGTTTCTGGCAAATGGGCATACTCCTGATAGAGTATTGGCCCACCATCAAACCTTTTCCTTTTGGATGAAATTTGAGTGTTGACTTTCAAGTAACGCACAGTTTGAAAAACTTTGTTTCTGAATGCGGGAAAAGGTAAAGTTTTTATAACGCCTATATCTAAAGCTCCTAAAGGAGCAGATGGCTACCTTTTGAATATGTGATATGGAACCACTCACCATCATACATATTTCATTTGGAAGCAGCTAGTGTATTCTCTCTTCAAGATATGCTCATATTCAACTCCTAAGAAACTTAGAGTTCCAAAGCTTGAAATCGTCATATATTTACTTCACAAGCTACGAATGCTGTTTCTGGCAAATGGGCATACTCCTGATAGAGTATTGGCCCACCATCAAACCTTTTCCTTTTGGATGAAATTTGAGTGTTGACTTTCAAGAAATGCGCACTCTGAAAAACTTTGTTTCTGAATGCGGGAAAAGGTAAAGTTTTTATAAGGACTATATCTAAAGCTCCTAAAGGAGCACATGGCTACCTTTGGGATATATGATATGGAACCACTCACGATCATACATATTTCATTTGGGAGCAGCTAGTGTGTTCTCTCTTCAAGATATGCTCATATTCAACTCCTAAGAAACTTAGAGTTCCAAAGCTTGAAATCGTCATATATTTACTTCACAAGCTCTGAATGCGGTTTCTGGCAAATGGGCATACTCCTGATTGAGTATTGGCCCACCATCAAACCTTTTCCTTTTGGATGAAATTTGAGTGTTGACTTTCAAGAAACGCACAGTTTGAAAAACTTTGTTTCTGAATGCGGGAAAAGGTAAAGGTTTCATAAAGCCTATATCTAAAAATCCTAAAGGAGCAGATGGCTACCTTTTGAATATGTGATATGGAACCACTCACCATCATACATATTTCATTTGGGAGCAGCTAGTATGTTCTCTCTTCAAGATATGCTCATATTCAACTCCTAAGAAACTTAGAGTTCCAAAGCTTGAAATCGTCATATATTTACTTCACAAGCTCTGAATGCGGTTTCTGGCAAATGGGCATACTCCTGATTGAGTATTGGCCCACCATCAAACCTTTTCCTTTTGGATGAAATTTGAGTGTTGACTTTCAAGAAACGCACAGTTTGAAAAACTTTGTTTCTGAATGCGGGAAAAGGTAAAGGTTTCATAAAGCCTATATCTAAAGCTCCTAAAGGAGCAGATGGCTACCTTTTGAATATGTGGTATGAAACCACTCACCATCATACATATTTCATTTGGGAGCAGCTAGTGTGTTATCTCTTCAAGATATGCTCATATTCAACTCCTAAGAAACTTAGAGTTCCAAAGCTTGAAATCGTCATATATTTACTTCACAAGCTCTGAATGCGGTTTCTGGCAAATGGGCATACTCCTGATTGAGTATTGGCCCACCATCAAACCTTTTCCTTTTGGATGAAATTTGAGTGTTGACTTTCAAGAAACGCACAGTTTGAAAAACTTTGTTTCTGAATGCGGGAAAAGGTAAAGGTTTCATAAAGCCTATATCTAAAGCTCCTAAAGGAGCAGATGGCTACCTTTTGAATATGTGGTATGAAACCACTCACCATCATACATATTTCATTTGGAAGCAGCTAGTGTATTCTCTCTTCAAGATATGCTCATATTCAACTCCTAAGAAACTTAGAGTTCCAAAGCTTGAAATCGTCATATATTTACTTCACAAGCTCTGAATGCGGTTTCTGGCATATGGGCATACCCCTGATTGAGTATTGGCCCACCATCAAACCTTTTCCTTTTGGATGAAATTTGAGTGTTGACTTTCAGAAACGCACAGTTTGAAAAACTTTGTTTCTGAATGCGGGAAAAGGTAAAGGTTTCATAAAGCCTATATCTAAAGCTCCTAAAGGAGCAGATGGCTACCTTTTGAATATGTGGTATGAAACCACTCACCATCATACATATTTCATTTGGAAGCAGCTAGTTTATTCTCTCTTCAAGATATGCTCATATTCAACTCCTAAGAAACTTAGAGTTCCAAAGCTTGAAATCGTCATATATTTACTTCACAAGCTCTGAATGCGGTTTCTGTTATATGGGCATACCCCTGATAGAGTATCGGCCCACCATCAAACCTTTTCCTTTTGGATGAAATTTGAGTGTTGACTTTCAAGAAACGCACAGTTTGAAAAACTTTGTTTCTGAATGCGGGAAAAGGTAAAGGTTTCATAAAGCCTATATCTAAAGCTCCTAAAGGAGCAGATGGCTACCTTTTGAATATGTGGTACGAAACCACTCACCATCATACATATTTCATTTGGAAGCAGCTAGTGTATTCTCTCTTCAAGATATGCTCATATTCAACTCCTAAGAAACTTAGAGTTCCAAAGCTTGAAATCGTCATATATTTACTTCACAAGCTCTGAATGCGGTTTCTGGCAAATGGGCATACTCCTGATAGAGTATTGGCCCACCATCAAACCTTTTCCTTTTGGATGAAATTTGAGTGTTGACTTTCAAGAAACGCACAGTTTGAAAAACTTTGTTTCTGAATGCGGGAAAAGGTAAAGGTTTCATAAAGCCTATATCTAAAGCTCCTAAAGGAGCAGATGGCTACCTTTTGAATATGTAATATGAAACCACTCACCATCATACATATTTCATTTGGGAGCAGCTAGTGTGTTCTCTCTTCAAGATATGCTCATATTCAACTCCTAAGAAACTTAGAGTTCCAAAGCTTGAAATCGTCATATATTTACTTCACAAGCTCTGAATGCGGTTTCTGGCATATGGGCATACCCCTGATAGAGTATCGGCCCACCATCAAACCTTTTCCTTTTGGATGAAATTTGAGTGTTGACTTTCAAGAAACGCACAGTTTGAAAAACTTTGTTTCTGAATGCGGGAAAAGGTAAAGGTTTCATAAAGCCTATATCTAAAGCTCCTAAAGGAGCAGATGGCTACCTTTTGAATATGTAATATGAAACCACTCACCATCATACATATTTCATTTGGGAGCAGCTAGTGTGTTCTCTCTTCAAGATATGCTCATATTCAACTCCTAAGAAACTTAGAGTTCCAAAGCTTGAAATCGTCATATATTTACTTCACAAGCTCTGAATGCGGTTTCTGGCATATGGGCATACCCCTGATAGAGTATCGGCCCACCATCAAACCTTTTCCTTTTGGATGAAATTTGAGTGTTGACTTTCAAGAAACGCACAGTTTGAAAAACTTTGTTTCTGAATGCGGGAAAAGGTAAAGGTTTCATAAAGCCTATATCTAAAGCTCCTAAAGGAGCAGATGGCTACCTTTTGAATATGTGGTATGAAACCACTCACCATCATACATATTTCATTTGGAAGCAGCTAGTGTGTTCTCTCTTCAAGATATGCTCATATTCAACTCCTAAGAAACTTAGAGTTCCAAAGCTTGAAATCGTCATATATTTACTTCACAAGCTCTGAATGCGGTTTCTGGCAAATGGGCATACTCCTGATTGAGTATTGGCCCACCATCAAACCTTTTCCTTTTGGATGAAATTTGAGTGTTGACTTTCAAGAAACGCACAGTTTGAAAAACTTTGTTTCTGAATGCGGGAAAAGGTAAAGGTTTCATAAAGCCTATATCTAAAGCTCCTAAAGGAGCAGATTGCTACCTTTTGAATATGTGATATGGAACCCCTCACCATCATACATATTTCATTTGGGAGCAGCTAGTGTGTTCTCTCTTCAAGATATGCTCATATTCAACTCCTAAGAAACTTAGAGTTCCAAAGCTTGAAATCGTCATATATTTACTTCACAAGCTCTGAATGCTGTTTCTGGCAAATGGGCATACTCCTGATAGAGTATCGGCCCACCATCAAACCTTTTCCTTTTGGATGAAATTTGAGTGTTGACTTTCAAGAAACGCACAGTTTGAAAAACTTTGTTTCTGAATGCGGGAAAAGGTAAAGGTTTCATAAAGCCTATATCTAAAAATCCTAAAGGAGCAGATGGCTACCTTTTGAATATGTGATATGGAACCACTCACCATCATACATATTTCATTTGAGAGCAGCTAGGGTGTTCTATCTTCAAGATATGCTCATATTCAACTCCTAAGAAACTTAGAGTTCCAAAGCTTGAAATCGTCATATATTTACTTCACAAGCTCTAAATGCTGTTTCTGGCAAATGGGCATACTCCTGATAGAGTATTGGCCCACCATCAAACCTTTTCCTTTTGGATGAAATTTGAGTGTTGACTTTCAAGTAACGCACAGTTGAAAAACTTTGTTTCTGAATGCGGGAAAAGGTAAAGTTTTTATAAGGACTATATCTAAAGCTCCTAAAACAGCACATGGCTACCTTTGGGATATATGATATGGAACCACTCACGATCATACATATTTCATTTGGGAGCAGCTAGTGTGTTCTCTCTTCAAGATATGCTCATATTCAACTCCTAAGAAACTTAGAGTTCCAAAGCTTGAAATCGTCATATATTTACTTCACAAGCTCTGAATGCGGTTTCTGGCAAATGGGCATACTCCTGATTGAGTATTGGCCCACCATCAAACCTTTTCCTTTTGGATGAAATTTGAATGTTGACTTTCAAGAAACGCACAGTTTGAAAAACTTTGTTTCTGAATGCGGGAAAAGGTAAAGGTTTCATAAAGCCTATATCTAAAAATCCTAAAGGAGCAGATGGCTACCTTTTGAATATGTGATATGGAACCACTCACCATCATACATATTTCATTTGGGAGCAGCTAGTATGTTCTCTCTTCAAGATATGCTCATATTCAACTCCTAAGAAACTTAGAGTTCCAAAGCTTGAAATCGTCATATATTTACTTCACAAGCTCTGAATGTGGTTTCTGGCAAATGGGCATACTCCTGATTGAGTATTGGCCCACCATCAAACCTTTTCCTTTTGGATGAAATTTGAGTGTTGACTTTCAAGAAACGCACAGTTTGAAAAACTTTGTTTCTGAATGCGGGAAAAGGTAAAGGTTTCATAAAGCCTATATCTAAAGCTCCTAAAGGAGCAGATGGCTACCTTTTGAATATGTGGTATGAAACCACTCACCATCATACATATTTCATTTGGGAGCAGCTAGTGTGTTCTCTCTTCAAGATATGCTCATATTCAACTCCTAAGAAACTTAGAGTTCCAAAGCTTGAAATCGTCATATATTTACTTCACAAGCTCTGAATGCGGTTTCTGGCAAATGGGCTTACTCCTGATTGAGTATTGGCCCACCATCAAACCTTTTCCTTTTGGATGAAATTTGAGTGTTGACTTTCAAGAAACGCACAGTTTGAAAAACTTTGTTTCTGAATGCGGGAAAAGGTAAAGGTTTCATAAAGCCTATATCTAAAAATCCTAAAGGAGCAGATGGCTACCTTTTGAATATGTGATATGGAACCACTCACCATCATACATATTTCATTTGGGAGCAGCTAGTATGTTCTCTCTTCAAGATATGCTCATATTCAACTCCTAAGAAACTTAGAGTTCCAAAGCTTGAAATCGTCATATATTTACTTCACAAGCTCTGAATGTGGTTTCTGGCAAATGGGCATACTCCTGATTGAGTATTGGCCCACCATCAAACCTTTTCCTTTTGGATGAAATTTGAGTGTTGACTTTCAAGAAACGCACAGTTTGAAAAACTTTGTTTCTGAAGGCGGGAAAAGGTAAAGGTTTCATAAAGCCTATATCTAAAGCTCCTAAAGGAGCAGATGGCTACCTTTTGAATATGTGGTATGAAACCACTCACCATCATACATATTTCATTTGGGAGCAGCTAGTGTGTTCTCTCTTCAAGATATGCTCATATTCAACTCCTAAGAAACTTAGAGTTCCAAAGCTTGAAATCGTCATATATTTACTTCACAAGCTCTGAATGCGGTTTCTGGCAAATGGGCTTACTCCTGATTGAGTATTGGCCCACCATCAAACCTTTTCCTTTTGGATGAAATTTGAGTGTTGACTTTCAAGAAACGCACAGTTTGAAAAACTTTGTTTCTGAATGCGGGAAAAGGTAAAGATTTCATAAAGCCTATATCTAAAGCTCCTAAAGGAGCAGATGGCTACCTTTTGAATATGTGGTATGAAACCACTCACCATCATACATATTTCATTTGGAAGCAGCTAGTGTATTCTCTCTTCAAGATATGCTCATATTCAACTCCTAAGAAACTTAGAGTTCCAAAGCTTGAAATCGTCATATATTTACTTCACAAGCTCTGAATGCGGTTTCTGGCATATGGGCATACCCCTGATTGAGTATTGGCCCACCATCAAACCTTTTCCTTTTGGATGAAATTTGAGTGTTGACTTTCAGAAACGCACAGTTTGAAAAACTTTGTTTCTGAATGCGGGAAAAGGTAAAGGTTTCATAAAGCCTATATCTAAAGCTCCTAAAGGAGCAGATGGCTACCTTTTGAATATGTGGTATGAAACCACTCACCATCATACATATTTCATTTGGAAGCAGCTAGTTTATTCTCTCTTCAAGATATGCTCATATTCAACTCCTAAGAAACTTAGAGTTCCAAAGCTTGAAATCGTTTTGAAATATTTACTTCACAAGCTCTGAATGCGGTTTCTGTTATATGGGCATACCCCTGATAGAGTATCGGCCCACCATCAAACCTTTTCCTTTTGGATGAAATTTGAGTGTTGACTTTCAAGAAACGCACAGTTTGAAAAACTTTGTTTCTGAATGCGGGAAAAGGTAAAGGTTTCATAAAGCCTATATCTAAAGCTCCTAAAGGAGCAGATGGCTACCTTTTGAATATGTGGTATGAAACCACTCACCATCATACATATTTCATTTGGAAGCAGCTAGTGTATTCTCTCTTCAAGATATGCTCATATTCAACTCCTAAGAAACTTAGAGTTCCAAAGCTTGAAATCGTCATATATTTACTTCACAAGCTCTGAATGCGGTTTCTGGCAAATGGGCATACTCCTGATAGAGTATTGGCCCACCATCAAACCTTTTCCTTTTGGATGAAATTTGAGTGTTGACTTTCAAGAAACGCACAGTTTGAAAAACTTTGTTTCTGAATGCGGGAAAAGGTAAAGGTTTCATAAAGCCTATATCTAAAGCTCCTAAAGGAGCAGATGGCTACCTTTTGAATATGTAATATGAAACCACTCACCATCATACATATTTCATTTGGGAGCAGCTAGTGTGTTCTCTCTTCAAGATATGCTCATATTCAACTCCTAAGAAACTTAGAGTTCCAAAGCTTGAAATCGTCATATATTTACTTCACAAGCTCTGAATGCGGTTTCTGGCATATGGGCATACCCCTGATAGAGTATCGGCCCACCATCAAACCTTTTCCTTTTGGATGAAATTTGAGTGTTGACTTTCAAGAAACGCACAGTTTGAAAAACTTTGTTTCTGAATGCGGGAAAAGGTAAAGGTTTCATAAAGCCTATATCTAAAAATCCTAAAGGAGCAGATGGCTACCTTTTGAATATGTGATATGGAACCACTCACCATCATACATATTTCATTTGGGAGCAGCTAGTATGTTCTCTCTTCAAGATATGCCCATATTCAACTCCTAAGAAACTTAGAGTTCCAAAGCTTGAAATCGTCATATATTTACTTCACAAGCTCTGAATGCGGTTTCTGGCAAATGGGCATACTCCTGATTGAGTATTGGCCCACCATCAAACCTTTTCCTTTTGGATGAAATTTGAGTGTTGACTTTCAAGAAACGCACAGTTTGAAAAACTTTGTTTCTGAATGCGGGAAAAGGTAAAGGTTTCATAAAGCCTATATCTAAAAATCCTAAAGGAGCAGATGGCTACCTTTTGAATATGTGATATGGAACCACTCACCATCATACATATTTCATTTGGGAGCAGCTAGTATGTTCTCTCTTCAAGATATGCTCATATTCAACTCCTAAGAAACTTAGAGTTCCAAAGCTTGAAATCGTCATATATTTACTTCACAAGCTCTGAATGCGGTTTCTGGCAAATGGGCATACTCCTGATTGAGTATTGGCCCACCATCAAACCTTTTCCTTTTGGATGAAATTTGAGTGTTGACTTTCAAGAAACGCACAGTTTGAAAAACTTTGTTTCTGAATGCGGGAAAAGGTAAAGGTTTCATAAAGCCTATATCTAAAGCTCCTAAAGGAGCAGATGGCTACCTTTTGAATATGTGATAGGGAACCACTCACCATTATACATATTTCATTTGGGAGCAGCTAGTGTGTTCTCTCTTCAAGATATGCTCATATTCAACTCCTAAGAAACTTAGAGTTCCAAAGCTTGAAATCGTCATATATTTACTTCACAAGCTCTGAATGCTGTTTCTGGCAAATGGGCATACTCCTGATAGAGTATCGGCCCACCATCAAACCTTTTCCTTTTGGATGAAATTTGAGTGTTGACTTTCAAGTAACGCACAGTTTGAAAAACTTTGTTTCTGAATGCGGGAAAAGGTAAAGGTTTCATAAAGCCTATATCTAAAGCTCCTAAAGGAGCAGATTGCTACCTTTTGAATATGTGATATGGAACCCCTCACCATCATACATATTTCATTTGGGAGCAGCTAGTGTGTTCTCTCTTCAAGATATGCTCATATTCAACTCCTAAGAAACTTAGAGTTCCAAAGCTTGAAATCGTCATATATTTACTTCACAAGCTCTGAATGCGGTTTCTGGCAAATGGGCATACTCCTGATTCAGTATTGGCCCACCATCAAACCTTTTCCTTTTGGATGAAATTTGAGTGTTGACTTTCAAGAAACGCACAGTTTGAAAAACTTTGTTTCTGAATGCGGGAAAAGGTAAAGGTTTCATAAAGCCTATATCTAAAAATCCTAAAGGAGCAGATGGCTACCTTTTGAATATGTGATATGGAACCACTCACCATCATACATATTTCATTTGGGAGCAGCTAGTATGTTCTCTCTTCAAGATATGCCCATATTCAACTCCTAAGAAACTTAGAGTTCCAAAGCTTGAAATCGTCATATATTTACTTCACAAGCTCTGAATGCGGTTTCTGGCAAATGGGCATACTCCTGATTGAGTATTGGCCCACCATCAAACCTTTTCCTTTTGGATGAAATTTGAGTGTTGACTTTCAAGAAACGCACAGTTTGAAAAACTTTGTTTCTGAATGCGGGAAAAGGTAAAGGTTTCATAAAGCCTATATCTAAAAATCCTAAAGGAGCAGATGGCTACCTTTTGAATATGTGATATGGAACCACTCACCATCATACATATTTCATTTGGGAGCAGCTAGTATGTTCTCTCTTCAAGATATGCTCATATTCAACTCCTAAGAAACTTAGAGTTCCAAAGCTTGAAATCGTCATATATTTACTTCACAAGCTCTGAATGCGGTTTCTGGCAAATGGGCATACTCCTGATTGAGTATTGGCCCACCATCAAACCTTTTCCTTTTGGATGAAATTTGAGTGTTGACTTTCAAGAAACGCACAGTTTGAAAAACTTTGTTTCTGAATGCGGGAAAAGGTAAAGGTTTCATAAAGCCTATATCTAAAGCTCCTAAAGGAGCAGATGGCTACCTTTTGAATATGTGATATGGAACCACTCACCATCATACATATTTCATTTGGGAGCAGCTAGTGTGTTCTCTCTTCAAGATATGCTCATATTCAACTCCTAAGAAACTTAGAGTTCCAAAGCTTGAAATCGTCATATATTTACTTCACAAGCTCTGAATGCTGTTTCTGGCAAATGGGCATACTCCTGATAGAGTATCGGCCCACCATCAAACCTTTTCCTTTTGGATGAAATTTGAGTGTTGACTTTCAAGTAACGCACAGTTTGAAAAACTTTGTTTCTGAATGCGGGAAAAGGTAAAGGTTTCATAAAGCCTATATCTAAAGCTCCTAAAGGAGCAGATTGCTACCTTTTGAATATGTGATATGGAACCCCTCACCATCATACATATTTCATTTGGGAGCAGCTAGTGTGTTCTCTCTTCAAGATATGCTCATATTCAACTCCTAAGAAACTTAGAGTTCCAAAGCTTGAAATCGTCATATATTTACTTCACAAGCTCTGAATGCGGTTTCTGGCAAATGGGCATACTCCTGATTGAGTATTGGCCCACCATCAAACCTTTTCCTTTTGGATGAAATTTGAGTGTTGACTTTCAAAAAACGCACAGTTTGAAAAACTTTGTTTCTGAATGCGGGAAAAGGTAAAGGTTTCATAAAGCCTATATCTAAAGCTCCTAAAGGAGCAGATGGCTACCTTTTGAATATGTGATATGGAACCACTCACCATCATACATATTTCATTTGGGAGCAGCTAGTGTGTTCTCTCTTCAAGATATGCTCATATTCAACTCCTAAGAAACTTAGAGTTCCAAAGCTTGAAATCGTCATATATTTACTTCACAAGCTCTGAATGCGGTTTCTGACAAATGGGCATACTCCTGATTGAGTATTGGCCCACCATCAAACCTTTTCCTTTTGGATGAAATTTGAGTGTTGACTTTCAAGAAACGCACAGTTTGAAAAACTTTGTTTCTGAATGCGGGAAAAGGTAAAGGTTTCATAAAGCCTATATCTAAAGCTCCTAAAGGAGCAGATGGCTACCTTTTGAATATGTGATATGGAACCACTCACCATCATACATATTTCATTTGGAAGCAGCTAGTGTATTCTCTCTTCAAGATATGCTCATATTCAACTCCTAAGAAACTTAGAGTTCCAAAGCTTGAAATCGTCATATATTTACTTCACAAGCTACGAATGCTGTTTCTGGCAAATGGGCATACTCCTGATAGAGTATTGGCCCACCATCAAACCTTTTCCTTTTGGATGAAATTTGAGTGTTGACTTTCAAGTAACGCACAGTTTGAAAAACTTTGTTTCTGAATGCGGGAAAAGGTAAAGTTTTTATAAGGCCTATATCTAAAGCTCCTAAAGGAGCACATGGCTACCTTTAGGATATATGATATGGAACCACTCACCATCATACATATTTCATTTGGGAGCAGCTAGTGTGTTCTCTCTTCAAGATATGCTCATATTCAACTCCTAAGAAACTTAGAGTTCCAAAGCTTGAAATCGTCATATATTTACTTCACAAGCTCTGAATGCGGTTTCTGGCATATGGGCATACCCCTGATAGAGTATCGGCCCACCATCAAACCTTTTCCTTTTGGATGAAATTTGAGTGTTGACTTTCAAGAAACGCACAGTTTGAAAAACTTTGTTTCTGAATGCGGGAAAAGGTAAAGGTTTCATAAAGCCTATATCTAAAAATCCTAAAGGAGCAGATGGCTACCTTTTGAATATGTGATATGGAACCACTCACCATCATACATATTTCATTTGGGAGCAGCTAGTATGTTCTCTCTTCAAGATATGCCCATATTCAACTCCTAAGAAACTTAGAGTTCCAAAGCTTGAAATCGTCATATATTTACTTCACAAGCTCTGAATGCGGTTTCTGGCAAATGGGCATACTCCTGATTGAGTATTGGCCCACCATCAAACCTTTTCCTTTTGGATGAAATTTGAGTGTTGACTTTCAAGAAACGCACAGTTTGAAAAACTTTGTTTCTGAATGCGGGAAAAGGTAAAGGTTTCATAAAGCCTATATCTAAAAATCCTAAAGGAGCAGATGGCTACCTTTTGAATATGTGATATGGAACCACTCACCATCATACATATTTCATTTGGGAGCAGCTAGTATGTTCTCTCTTCAAGATATGCTCATATTCAACTCCTAAGAAACTTAGAGTTCCAAAGCTTGAAATCGTCATATATTTACTTCACAAGCTCTGAATGCGGTTTCTGGCAAATGGGCATACTCCTGATTGAGTATTGGCCCACCATCAAACCTTTTCCTTTTGGATGAAATTTGAGTGTTGACTTTCAAGAAACGCACAGTTTGAAAAACTTTGTTTCTGAATGCGGGAAAAGGTAAAGGTTTCATAAAGCCTATATCTAAAGCTCCTAAAGGAGCAGATGGCTACCTTTTGAATATGTGATATGGAACCACTCACCATCATACATATTTCATTTGGGAGCAGCTAGTGTGTTCTCTCTTCAAGATATGCTCATATTCAACTCCTAAGAAACTTAGAGTTCCAAAGCTTGAAATCGTCATATATTTACTTCACAAGCTCTGAATGCTGTTTCTGGCAAATGGGCATACTCCTGATAGAGTATCGGCCCACCATCAAACCTTTTCCTTTTGGATGAAATTTGAGTGTTGACTTTCAAGTAACGCACAGTTTGAAAAACTTTGTTTCTGAATGCGGGAAAAGGTAAAGGTTTCATAAAGCCTATATCTAAAGCTCCTAAAGGAGCAGATTGCTACCTTTTGAATATGTGATATGGAACCCCTCACCATCATACATATTTCATTTGGGAGCAGCTAGTGTGTTCTCTCTTCAAGATATGCTCATATTCAACTCCTAAGAAACTTAGAGTTCCAAAGCTTGAAATCGTCATATATTTACTTCACAAGCTCTGAATGCGGTTTCTGGCAAATGGGCATACTCCTGATTCAGTATTGGCCCACCATCAAACCTTTTCCTTTTGGATGAAATTTGAGTGTTGACTTTCAAGAAACGCACAGTTTGAAAAACTTTGTTTCTGAATGCGGGAAAAGGTAAAGGTTTCATAAAGCCTATATCTAAAAATCCTAAAGGAGCAGATGGCTACCTTTTGAATATGTGATATGGAACCACTCACCATCATACATATTTCATTTGGGAGCAGCTAGTATGTTCTCTCTTCAAGATATGCCCATATTCAACTCCTAAGAAACTTAGAGTTCCAAAGCTTGAAATCGTCATATATTTACTTCACAAGCTCTGAATGCGGTTTCTGGCAAATGGGCATACTCCTGATTGAGTATTGGCCCACCATCAAACCTTTTCCTTTTGGATGAAATTTGAGTGTTGACTTTCAAGAAACGCACAGTTTGAAAAACTTTGTTTCTGAATGCGGGAAAAGGTAAAGGTTTCATAAAGCCTATATCTAAAAATCCTAAAGGAGCAGATGGCTACCTTTTGAATATGTGATATGGAACCACTCACCATCATACATATTTCATTTGGGAGCAGCTAGTATGTTCTCTCTTCAAGATATGCTCATATTCAACTCCTAAGAAACTTAGAGTTCCAAAGCTTGAAATCGTCATATATTTACTTCACAAGCTCTGAATGCGGTTTCTGGCAAATGGGCATACTCCTGATTGAGTATTGGCCCACCATCAAACCTTTTCCTTTTGGATGAAATTTGAGTGTTGACTTTCAAGAAACGCACAGTTTGAAAAACTTTGTTTCTGAATGCGGGAAAAGGTAAAGGTTTCATAAAGCCTATATCTAAAGCTCCTAAAGGAGCAGATGGCTACCTTTTGAATATGTGATATGGAACCACTCACCATCATACATATTTCATTTGGGAGCAGCTAGTGTGTTCTCTCTTCAAGATATGCTCATATTCAACTCCTAAGAAACTTAGAGTTCCAAAGCTTGAAATCGTCATATATTTACTTCACAAGCTCTGAATGCTGTTTCTGGCAAATGGGCATACTCCTGATAGAGTATCGGCCCACCATCAAACCTTTTCCTTTTGGATGAAATTTGAGTGTTGACTTTCAAGTAACGCACAGTTTGAAAAACTTTGTTTCTGAATGCGGGAAAAGGTAAAGGTTTCATAAAGCCTATATCTAAAGCTCCTAAAGGAGCAGATTGCTACCTTTTGAATATGTGATATGGAACCCCTCACCATCATACATATTTCATTTGGGAGCAGCTAGTGTGTTCTCTCTTCAAGATATGCTCATATTCAACTCCTAAGAAACTTAGAGTTCCAAAGCTTGAAATCGTCATATATTTACTTCACAAGCTCTGAATGCGGTTTCTGGCAAATGGGCATACTCCTGATTCAGTATTGGCCCACCATCAAACCTTTTCCTTTTGGATGAAATTTGAGTGTTGACTTTCAAGAAACGCACAGTTTGAAAAACTTTGTTTCTGAATGCGGGAAAAGGTAAAGGTTTCATAAAGCCTATATCTAACGCTCCTAAAGGAGCAGATGGCTACCTTTTGAATATGTGGTATGAAACCACTCACCATCATACATATTTCATTTGGAAGCAGCTAGTGTATTCTCTCTTCAAGATATGCTCATATTCAACTCCTAAGAAACTTAGAGTTCCAAAGCTTGAAATCGTCATATATTTACTTCACAAGCTCTGAATGCGGTTTCTGGCATATGGGCATACCCCTGATTGAGTATTGGCCCACCATCAAACCTTTTCCTTTTGGATGAAATTTGAGTGTTGACTTTCAGAAACGCACAGTTTGAAAAACTTTGTTTCTGAATGCGGGAAAAGGTAAAGGTTTCATAAAGCCTATATCTAAAGCTCCTAAAGGAGCAGATGGCTACCTTTTGAATATGTGATATGGAACCACTCACCATCATACATATTTCATTTGGAAGCAGCTAGTGTATTCTCTCTTCAAGATATGCTCATATTCAACTCCTAAGAAACTTAGAGTTCCAAAGCTTGAAATCGTCATATATTTACTTCACAAGCTACGAATGCTGTTTCTGGCAAATGGGCATACCCCTGATTGAGTATTGGCCCACCATCAAACCTTTTCCTTTTGGATGAAATTTGAGTGTTGACTTTCAAGAAACGCACAGTTTGAAAAACTTTGTTTCTGAATGCGGGAAAAGGTAAAGGTTTCATAAAGCCTATATCTAAAGCTCCTAAAGGAGCAGATGGCTACCTTTTGAATATGTAATATGAAACCACTCACCATCATACATATTTCATTTGGGAGCAGCTAGTGTGTTCTCTCTTCAAGATATGCTCATATTCAACTCCTAAGAAACTTAGAGTTCCAAAGCTTGAAATCGTCATATATTTACTTCACAAGCTCTGAATGCGGTTTCTGGCATATGGGCATACCCCTGATAGAGTATCGGCCCACCATCAAACCTTTTCCTTTTGGATGAAATTTGAGTGTTGACTTTCAAGAAACGCACAGTTTGAAAAACTTTGTTTCTGAATGCGGGAAAAGGTAAAGGTTTCATAAAGCCTATATCTAAAGCTCCTAAAGGAGCAGATGGCTACCTTTTGAATATGTGATATGGAACCACTCACCATCATACATTTTTCATTTGGAAGCAGCTAGTGTATTCTCTCTTCAAGATATGCTCATATTCAACTCCTAAGAAACTTAGAGTTCCAAAGCTTGAAATCGTCATATATTTACTTCACAAGCTACGAATGCGGTTTCTGGCAAATGGGCATACTCCTGATTGAGTATTGGCCCACCATCAAACCTTTTCCTTTTGGATGAAATTTGAGTGTTGACTTTCAAGAAACGCACAGTTTGAAAAACTTTGTTTCTGAATGCGGGAAAAGGTAAAGGTTTCATAAAGCCTATATCTAAAAATCCTAAAGGAGCAGATGGCTACCTTTTGAATATGTGATATGGAACCACTCACCATCATACATATTTCATTTGGGAGCAGCTAGTATGTTCTCTCTTCAAGATATGCTCATATTCAACTCCTAAGAAACTTAGAGTTCCAAAGCTTGAAATCGTCATATATTTACTTCACAAGCTCTGAATGCGGTTTCTGGCAAATGGGCATACTCCTGATTGAGTATTGGCCCACCATCAAACCTTTTCCTTTTGGATGAAATTTGAGTGTTGACTTTCAAGAAACGCACAGTTTGAAAAACTTTGTTTCTGAATGCGGGAAAAGGTAAAGGTTTCATAAAGCCTATATCTAAAGCTCCTAAAGGAGCAGATGGCTACCTTTTGAATATGTGATATGGAACCACTCACCATCATACATATTTCATTTGGGAGCAGCTAGTGTGTTCTCTCTTCAAGATATGCTCATATTCAACTCCTAAGAAACTTAGAGTTCCAAAGCTTGAAATCGTCATATATTTACTTCACAAGCTCTGAATGCTGTTTCTGGCAAATGGGCATACTCCTGATAGAGTATCGGCCCACCATCAAACCTTTTCCTTTTGGATGAAATTTGAGTGTTGACTTTCAAGTAACGCACAGTTTGAAAAACTTTGTTTCTGAATGCGGGAAAAGGTAAAGGTTTCATAAAGCCTATATCTAAAGCTCCTAAAGGAGCAGATTGCTACCTTTTGAATATGTGATATGGAACCCCTCACCATCATACATATTTCATTTGGGAGCAGCTAGTGTGTTCTCTCTTCAAGATATGCTCATATTCAACTCCTAAGAAACTTAGAGTTCCAAAGCTTGAAATCGTCATATATTTACTTCACAAGCTCTGAATGCGGTTTCTGGCAAATGGGCATACTCCTGATTGAGTATTGGCCCACCATCAAACCTTTTCCTTTTGGATGAAATTTGAGTGTTGACTTTCAAGAAACGCACAGTTTGAAAAACTTTGTTTCTGAATGCGGGAAAAGGTAAAGGTTTCATAAAGCCTATATCTAAAGCTCCTAAAGGAGCAGATGGCTACCTTTTGAATATGTGGTATGAAACCACTCACCATCATACATATTTCATTTGGAAGCAGCTAGTGTATTCTCTCTTCAAGATATGCTCATATTCAACTCCTAAGAAACTTAGAGTTCCAAAGCTTGAAATCGTCATATATTTACTTCACAAGCTCTGAATGCGGTTTCTGGCATATGGGCATACCCCTGATTGAGTATTGGCCCACCATCAAACCTTTTCCTTTTGGATGAAATTTGAGTGTTGACTTTCAGAAACGCACAGTTTGAAAAACTTTGTTTCTGAATGCGGGAAAAGGTAAAGGTTTCATAAAGCCTATATCTAAAGCTCCTAAAGGAGCAGATGGCTACCTTTTGAATATGTGGTATGAAACCACTCACCATCATACATATTTCATTTGGAAGCAGCTAGTTTATTCTCTCTTCAAGATATGCTCATATTCAACTCCTAAGAAACTTAGAGTTCCAAAGCTTGAAATCGTCATATATTTACTTCACAAGCTCTGAATGCGGTTTCTGTTATATGGGCATACCCCTGATAGAGTATCGGCCCACCATCAAACCTTTTCCTTTTGGATGAAATTTGAGTGTTGACTTTCAAGAAACGCACAGTTTGAAAAACTTTGTTTCTGAATGCGGGAAAAGGTAAAGGTTTCATAAAGCCTATATCTAAAGCTCCTAAAGGAGCAGATGGCTACCTTTTGAATATGTGGTATGAAACCACTCACCATCATACATATTTCATTTGGAAGCAGCTAGTGTATTCTCTCTTCAAGATATGCTCATATTCAACTCCTAAGAAACTTAAAGTTCCAAAGCTTGAAATCGTCATATATTTACTTCACAAGCTCTGAATGCGGTTTCTGGCAAATGGGCATACTCCTGATAGAGTATTGGCCCACCATCAAACCTTTTCCTTTTGGATGAAATTTGAGTGTTGACTTTCAAGAAACGCACAGTTTGAAAAACTTTGTTTCTGAATGCGGGAAAAGGTAAAGGTTTCATAAAGCCTATATCTAAAGCTCCTAAAGGAGCAGATGGCTACCTTTTGAATATGTAATATGAAACCACTCACCATCATACATATTTCATTTGGGAGCAGCTAGTGTGTTCTCTCTTCAAGATATGCTCATATTCAACTCCTAAGAAACTTAGAGTTCCAAAGCTTGAAATCGTCATATATTTACTTCACAAGCTCTGAATGCGGTTTCTGGCATATGGGCATACCCCTGATAGAGTATCGGCCCACCATCAAACCTTTTCCTTTTGGATGAAATTTGAGTGTTGACTTTCAAGAAACGCACAGTTTGAAAAACTTTGTTTCTGAATGCGGGAAAAGGTAAAGGTTTCATAAAGCCTATATCTAAAAATCCTAAAGGAGCAGATGGCTACCTTTTGAATATGTGATATGGAACCACTCACCATCATACATATTTCATTTGGGAGCAGCTAGTGTGTTCTCTCTTCAAGATATGCTCATATTCAACTCCTAAGAAACTTAGAGTTCCAAAGCTTGAAATCGTCATATATTTACTTCACAAGCTCTGAATGCGGTTTCTGACAAATGGGCATACTCCTGATTGAGTATTGGCCCACCATCAAACCTTTTCCATTTGGATGAAATTTGAGTGTTGACTTTCAAGAAACGCACAGTTTGAAAAACTTTGTTTCTGAATGCGGGAAAAGGTAAAGGTTTCATAAAGCCTATATCTAAAGCTCCTAAAGGAGCAGATGGCTACCTTTTGAATATGTGATATGGAACCACTCACCATCATACATATTTCATTTGGAAGCAGCTAGTGTATTCTCTCTTCAAGATATGCTCATATTCAACTCCTAAGAAACTTAGAGTTCCAAAGCTTGAAATCGTCATATATTTACTTCACAAGCTACGAATGCGGTTTCTGGCAAATGGGCATACTCCTGATTGAGTATTGGCCCACCATCAAACCTTTTCCTTTTGGATGAAATTTGAGTGTTGACTTTCAAGAAACGCACAGTTTGAAAAACTTTGTTTCTGAATGCGGGAAAAGGTAAAGGTTTCATAAAGCATATATCTAAAAATCCTAAAGGAGCAGATGGCTACCTTTTGAATATGTGATATGGAACCACTCACCATCATACATATTTCATTTGGGAGCAGCTAGTATGTTCTCTCTTCAAGATATGCTCATATTCAACTCCTAAGAAACTTAGAGTTCCAAAGCTTGAAATCGTCATATATTTACTTCACAAGCTCTGAATGTGGTTTCTGGCAAATGGGCATACTCCTGATTGAGTATTGGCCCACCATCAAACCTTTTCCTTTTGGATGAAATTTGAGTGTTGACTTTCAAGAAACGCACAGTTTGAAAAACTTTGTTTCTGAATGCGGGAAAAGGTAAAGGTTTCATAAAGCCTATATCTAAAGCTCCTAAAGGAGCAGATGGCTACCTTTTGAATATGTGATATGGAACCACTCACCATCATACATATTTCATTTGGGAGCAGCTAGTGTGTTCTCTCTTCAAGATATGCTCATATTCAACTCCTAAGAAACTTAGAGTTCCAAAGCTTGAAATCGTCATATATTTACTTCACAAGCTCTGAATGCTGTTTCTGGCAAATGGGCATACTCCTGATAGAGTATCGGCCCACCATCAAACCTTTTCCTTTTGGATGAAATTTGAGTGTTGACTTTCAAGTAACGCACAGTTTGAAAAACTTTGTTTCTGAATGCGGGAAAAGGTAAAGGTTTCATAAAGCCTATATCTAAAGCTCCTAAAGGAGCAGATTGCTACCTTTTGAATTTGTGATATGGAACCCCTCACCATCATACATATTTCATTTGGGAGCAGCTAGTGTGTTCTCTCTTCAAGATATGCTCATATTCAACTCCTAAGAAACTTAGAGTTCCAAAGCTTGAAATCGTCATATATTTACTTCACAAGCTCTGAATGCGGTTTCTGGCAAATGGGCATACTCCTGATTGAGTATTGGCCCACCATCAAACCTTTTCCTTTTGGATGAAATTTGAGTGTTGACTTTCAAGAAACGCACAGTTTGAAAAACTTTGTTTCTGAATGCGGGAAAAGGTAAAGGTTTCATAAAGCCTATATCTAAAGCTCCTAAAGGAGCAGATGGCTACCTTTTGAATATGTGGTATGAAACCACTCACCATCATACATATTTCATTTGGAAGCAGCTAGTGTATTCTCTCTTCAAGATATGCTCATATTCAACTCCTAAGAAACTTAGAGTTCCAAAGCTTGAAATCGTCATATATTTACTTCACAAGCTCTGAATGCGGTTTCTGGCATATGGGCATACCCCTGATTGAGTATTGGCCCACCATCAAACCTTTTCCTTTTGGATGAAATTTGAGTGTTGACTTTCAGAAACGCACAGTTTGAAAAACTTTGTTTCTGAATGCGGGAAAAGGTAAAGGTTTCATAAAGCCTATATCTAAAGCTCCTAAAGGAGCAGATGGCTACCTTTTGAATATGTGGTATGAAACCACTCACCATCATACATATTTCATTTGGAAGCAGCTAGTTTATTCTCTCTTCAAGATATGCTCATATTCAACTCCTAAGAAACTTAGAGTTCCAAAGCTTGAAATCGTCATATATTTACTTCACAAGCTCTGAATGCGGTTTCTGTTATATGGGCATACCCCTGATAGAGTATCGGCCCACCATCAAACCTTTTCCTTTTGGATGAAATTTGAGTGTTGACTTTCAAGAAACGCACAGTTTGAAAAACTTTGTTTCTGAATGCGGGAAAAGGTAAAGGTTTCATAAAGCCTATATCTAAAGCTCCTAAAGGAGCAGATGGCTACCTTTTGAATATGTGGTATGAAACCACTCACCATCATACATATTTCATTTGGAAGCAGCTAGTGTATTCTCTCTTCAAGATATGCTCATATTCAACTCCTAAGAAACTTAAAGTTCCAAAGCTTGAAATCGTCATATATTTACTTCACAAGCTCTGAATGCGGTTTCTGGCAAATGGGCATACTCCTGATAGAGTATTGGCCCACCATCAAACCTTTTCCTTTTGGATGAAATTTGAGTGTTGACTTTCAAGAAACGCACAGTTTGAAAAACTTTGTTTCTGAATGCGGGAAAAGGTAAAGGTTTCATAAAGCCTATATCTAAAGCTCCTAAAGGAGCAGATGGCTACCTTTTGAATATGTAATATGAAACCACTCACCATCATACATATTTCATTTGGGAGCAGCTAGTGTGTTCTCTCTTCAAGATATGCTCATATTCAACTCCTAAGAAACTTAGAGTTCCAAAGCTTGAAATCGTCATATATTTACTTCACAAGCTCTGAATGCGGTTTCTGGCATATGGGCATACCCCTGATAGAGTATCGGCCCACCATCAAACCTTTTCCTTTTGGATGAAATTTGAGTGTTGACTTTCAAGAAACGCACAGTTTGAAAAACTTTGTTTCTGAATGCGGGAAAAGGTAAAGGTTTCATAAAGCCTATATCTAAAAATCCTAAAGAGCAGATGGCTACCTTTTGAATATGTGATATGGAACCACTCACCATCATACATATTTCATTTGGGAGCAGCTAGTGTGTTCTCTCTTCAAGATATGCTCATATTCAACTCCTAAGAAACTTAGAGTTCCAAAGCTTGAAATCGTCATATATTTACTTCACAAGCTCTGAATGCGGTTTCTGACAAATGGGCATACTCCTGATTGAGTATTGGCCCACCATCAAACCTTTTCCTTTTGGATGAAATTTGAGTGTTGACTTTCAAGAAACGCACAGTTTGAAAAACTTTGTTTCTGAATGCGGGAAAAGGTAAAGGTTTCATAAAGCCTATATCTAAAGCTCCTAAAGGAGCAGATGGCTACCTTTTGAATATGTGATATGGAACCACTCACCATCATACATATTTCATTTGGAAGCAGCTAGTGTATTCTCTCTTCAAGATATGCTCATATTCAACTCCTAAGAAACTTAGAGTTCCAAAGCTTGAAATCGTCATATATTTACTTCACAAGCTACGAATGCGGTTTCTGGCAAATGGGCATACTCCTGATTGAGTATTGGCCCACCATCAAACCTTTTCCTTTTGGATGAAATTTGAGTGTTGACTTTCAAGAAACGCACAGTTTGAAAAACTTTGTTTCTGAATGCGGGAAAAGGTAAAGGTTTCATAAAGCCTATATCTAAAAATCCTAAAGGAGCAGATGGCTACCTTTTGAATATGTGATATGGAACCACTCACCATCATACATATTTCATTTGGGAGCAGCTAGTATGTTCTCTCTTCAAGATATGCTCATATTCAACTCCTAAGAAACTTAGAGTTCCAAAGCTTGAAATCGTCATATATTTACTTCACAAGCTCTGAATGCGGTTTCTGGCAAATGGGCATACTCCTGATTGAGTATTGGCCCACCATCAAACCTTTTCCTTTTGGATGAAATTTGAGTGTTGACTTTCAAGAAACGCACTGTTTGAAAAACTTTGTTTCTGAATGCGGGAAAAGGTAAAGGTTTCATAAAGCCTATATCTAAAGCTCCTAAAGGAGCAGATGGCTACCTTTTGAATATGTGATATGGAACCACTCACCATCATACATATTTCATTTGGGAGCAGCTAGTGTGTTCTCTCTTCAAGATATGCTCATATTCAACTCCTAAGAAACTTAGAGTTCCAAAGCTTGAAATCGTCATATATTTACTTCACAAGCTCTGAATGCTGTTTCTGGCAAATGGGCATACTCCTGATAGAGTATCGGCCCACCATCAAACCTTTTCATTTTGGATGAAATTTGAGTGTTGACTTTCAAGTAACGCACAGTTTGAAAAACTTTGTTTCTGAATGCGGGAAAAGGTAAAGGTTTCATAAAGCCTATATCTAAAGCTCCTAAAGGAGCAGATTGCTACCTTTTGAATATGTGATATGGAACCCCTCACCATCATACATATTTCATTTGGGAGCAGCTAGTGTGTTCTCTCTTCAAGATATGCTCATATTCAACTCCTAAGAAACTTAGAGTTCCAAAGCTTGAAATCGTCATATATTTACTTCACAAGCTCTGAATGCGGTTTCTGGCAAATGGGCATACTCCTGATTGAGTATTGGCCCACCATCAAACCTTTTCCTTTTGGATGAAATTTGAGTGTTGACTTTCAAGAAACGCACAGTTTGAAAAACTTTGTTTCTGAATGCGGGAAAAGGTAAAGGTTTCATAAAGCCTATATCTAAAGCTCCTAAAGGAGCAGATGGCTACCTTTTGAATATGTGGTATGAAACCACTCACCATCATACATATTTCATTTGGAAGCAGCTAGTGTATTCTCTCTTCACGATATGCTCATATTCAACTCCTAAGAAACTTAGAGTTCCAAAGCTTGAAATCGTCATATATTTACTTCACAAGCTCTGAATGCGGTTTCTGGCATATGGGCATACCCCTGATTGAGTATTGGCCCACCATCAAACCTTTTCCTTTTGGATGAAATTTGAGTGTTGACTTTCAGAAACGCACAGTTTGAAAAACTTTGTTTCTGAATGCGGGAAAAGGTAAAGGTTTCATAAAGCCTATATCTAAAGCTCCTAAAGGAGCAGATGGCTACCTTTTGAATATGTGGTATGAAACCACTCACCATCATACATATTTCATTTGGAAGCAGCTAGTTTATTCTCTCTTCAAGATATGCTCATATTCAACTCCTAAGAAACTTAGAGTTCCAAAGCTTGAAATCGTCATATATTTACTTCACAAGCTCTGAATGCGGTTTCTGACAAATGGGCATACTCCTGATTGAGTATTGGCCCACCATCAAACCTTTTCCTTTTGGATGAAATTTGAGTGTTGACTTTCAAGAAACGCACAGTTTGAAAAACTTTGTTTCTGAATGCGGGAAAAGGTAAAGGTTTCATAAAGCCTATATCTAAAGCTCCTAAAGGAGCAGATGGCTACCTTTTGAATATGTGATATGGAACCACTCACCATCATACATATTTCATTTGGAAGCAGCTAGTGTATTCTCTCTTCAAGATATGCTCATATTCAACTCCTAAGAAACTTAGAGTTCCAAAGCTTGAAATCGTCATATATTTACTTCACAAGCTACGAATGCTGTTTCTGGCAAATGGGCATACTCCTGATAGAGTATTGGCCCACCATCAAACCTTTTCCTTTTGGATGAAATTTGAGTGTTGACTTTCAAGTAACGCACAGTTTGAAAAACTTTGTTTCTGAATGCGGGAAAAGGTAAAGTTTTTATAAGGCCTATATCTAAAGCTCCTAAAGGAGCACATGGCAACCTTTAGGATATATGATATGGAACCACTCACCATCATACATATTTCATTTGGAAGCAGCTAGTGTGTTCTCTCTTCAAGATATGCTCATATTCAACTCCTAAGAAACTTAGAGTTCCAAAGCTTGAAATCGTCATATATTTACTTCACAAGCTCTGAATGCGGTTTCTGGCAAATGGGCATACTCCTGATTGAGTATTGGCCCACCATCAAACCTTTTCCTTTTGGATGAAATTTGAGTGTTGACTTTCAAGAAACGCACAGTTTGAAAAACTTTGTTTCTGAATGCGGGAAAAGGTAAAGGTTTCATAAAGCCTATATCTAAAGCTCCTAAAGGAGCAGATGGCTACCTTTTGAATATGTGGTATGAAACCCCTCACCATCATACATATTTCATTTGGAAGCAGCTAGTGTATTCTCTCTTCAAGATATGCTCATATTCAACTCCTAAGAAACTTAGAGTTCCAAAGCTTGAAATCGTCATATATTTACTTCACAAGCTACGAATGCGGTTTCTGGCAAATGGGCATACTCCTGATTGAGTATCGGCCCACCATCAAACCTTTTCCTTTTGGATGAAATTTGAGTGTTGACTTTCAAGAAACGCACAGTTTGAAAAACTTTGTTTCTGAATGCGGGAAAAGGTAAAGGTTTCATAAAGCCTATATCTAAAGCTCCTAAAGGAGCAGATGGCTACCTTTTGAATATGTGATATGGAACCTCTCACCATCATACATATTTCATTTGGGAGCAGCTAGTGTATTCTCTCTTGAAGATATGCTCATATTCAACTCCTAAGAAACTTAGAGTTCCAAAGCTTGAAATCGTCATATATCTATTTCACAAGCTCTGAATGCGGTTTCTGGCATATGGGCATACCCCTGATAGAGTATCGGCCCACCATCAAACCTTTTCCTTTTGGATGAAATTTGAGTGTTGACTTTCACGAAACGCACAGTTTGAAAAACTTTGTTTCTGAATGCGGGAAAAGGTAAAGGTTTCATAAAGCCTATATCTAAAGCTCCTAAAGGAGCAGATGGCTACCTTTTGAATATGTGATATGGAACCACTCACCATCATACATATTTCATTTGGAAGCAGCTAGTGTATTCTCTCTTCAAGATATGCTCATATTCAACTCCTAAGAAACTTACAGTGCCAAAGCGTGAAATCGTCATATATTTACTTCACAAGCTCTGAATGCGGTTTCTGGCAAATGGGCATACTCCTGATTGAGTATTGGCCCACCATCAAACCTTTTCCTTTTGGATGAAATTTGAGTGTTGACTTTCAAGAAACGCACAGTTTGAAAAACTTTGTTTCTGAATGCGGGAAAAGGTAAAGGTTTCATAAAGCCTATATCTAAAGCTCCTAAAGGAGCAGATGGCTACCTTTTGAATATGTGGTATGAAACCCCTCACCATCATACATATTTCATTTGGAAGCAGCTAGTGTATTCTCTCTTCAAGATATGCTCATATTCAACTCCTAAGAAACTTAGAGTTCCAAAGCTTGAAATCGTCATATATCTATTTCACAAGCTCTGAATGCGGTTTCTGGCATATGGGCATACACCTGATAGAGTATCGGCCCACCTTCAAACCTTTTCCTTTTCGATGAAATTTGAGTGTTGACTTTCAAGAAACGCACAGTTTGAAAAACTTTGTTTCTGAATGCAGGAAAATGTAAAGGTTTCATAAAGCCTATATCTAAAGCTCCAAAAGGAGCAGATGGCTACCTTTTGAATATGTGATATGGAACCACTCACCATCGTACATATTTCATTTGGAAGCAGCTAATGTATTCTCTCTTCAAGATATGCTCATATTCAACTCCTAAGAAACTTACAGTTCCAAAGCGTGAAATCGTCATATATTTACTTCACAAGCTCTGAATGCGGTTTCTGGCAAATGGGCATACTCCTGATAGAGTATTGGCCCACCATCAAACCTTTTCCTTTTGGATGAAATTTGAGTGTTGACTTTCAAGAAACGCACAGTTTGAAAAACTTTGTTTCTGAATGCGGGAAAAGGTAAAGGTTTCATAAAGCCTATATCTAAAGCTCCTAAAGGAGCAGATGGCTACCTTTTGAATATGTGATATGGAACCACTCACCATCATACATATTTCATTGGGAAGCAGCTAGTGTATTCTCTCTTCAGGATATGCTCATATTCAACTCCTAAGAAACTTAGAGTGCCAAAGCTTGAAATCGTCATATATTTACTTCACAAGCTCTGAATGCGGTTTCTGGCATATGGGCATACCCCTGATAGAGTATCGGCCCACCATCAAACCTTTTCCTTTTGGACGAAATTTGAGTGTTGACTTTCAAGAAACGCACAGTTTGAAAAACTTTGTTTCTGAATGCGGGAAAAGGTAAAGGTTTCATAAAGCCTATATCTAAAGCTCCTAAAGGAGCACATGGCTACCTTTGGGATATATGATATGGAACCACTCACCATCATACATATTTCATTTGGGAGCAGCTAGTGTATTCTCTCTTGAAGATATGCTCATATTCAACTCCTAAGAAACTTAGAGTTCCAAAGCTTGAAATCGTCATATATCTATTTCACAAGCTCTGAATGCGGTTTCTGGCATAGGGGCATACCCCTGATAGAGTATCGGCCCACTATCAAACCTTTTCCTTTTGGATGAAATTTGAGTGTTGACTTTCAAGAAACGCACAGTTTGAAAAACTTTGTTTCTGAATGCGGGAAAAGGTAAAGGTTTCATAAAGCCTATATCTAAAGCTCCTAAAGGAGCAGATGGCTACCTTTTGAATATGTGATATGGAACCTCTCACCATCATACATATTTCATTTGGGAGCAGCTAGTGTATTCTCTCTTGAAGATATGCTCATATTCAACTCCTAAGAAACTTAGAGTTCCAAAGCTTGAAATCGTCATATATCTATTTCACAAGCTCTGAATGCGGTTTCTGGCATATGGGCATACCCCTGATAGAGTATCGGCCCACCATCAAACCTTTTCCTTTTGGATGAAATTTGAGTGTTGACTTTCACGAAACGCACAGTTTGAAAAACTTTGTTTCTGAATGCGGGAAAAGGTAAAGGTTTCATAAAGCCTATATCTAAAGCTCCTAAAGGAGCAGATGGCTACCTTTTGAATATGTGAAATGGAACCACTCACCATCATACATATTTCATTTGGAAGCAGCTAGTGTATTCTCTCTTCAAGATATGCTCATATTCAACTCCTAAGAAACTTACAGTGCCAAAGCGTGAAATCGTCATATATTTACTTCACAAGCTCTGAATGCGGTTTCTGGCAAATGGGCATACTTCTGATAGAGTATCGGCCCACCATCAAACCTTTTCCTTTTGGATGAAATTTGAGTGTTGACTTTCACGAAACGCACAGTTTGAAAAACTTTGTTTCTGAATGCGGGAAAAGTTAAAGTTTTTATAAGGCCTATATCTAAAGCTCCTAAAGGAGCACATGGCTACCTTTGGGATATATGATATGGAACCACTCACCATCATACATATTTCATTTGGGAGCAGCTAGTGTATTCTCTCTTGAAGATATGCTCATATTCAACTCCTAAGAAACTTAGAGTTCCAAAGCTTGAAATCGTCATATATCTATTTCACAAGCTCTGAATGCGGTTTCTGGCATAGGGGCATACCCCTGATAGAGTATCGGCCCACCATCAAACCTTTTCCTTTTGGATGAAATTTGAGTGTTGACTTTCACGAAACGCACAGTTTGAAAAACTTTGTTTCTGAATGCGGGAAAAGGTAAAGGTTTCATAAAGCCTATATCTAAAGCTCCTAAAGGAGCAGATGGCTACCTTTTGAATATGTGATATGGAACCACTCACCATCATACATATTTCATTTGGAAGCAGCTAGTGTATTCTCTCTTCAAGATATGCTCATATTCAACTCCTAAGAAACTTACAGTGCCAAAGCGTGAAATCGTCATATATTTACTTCACAAGCTCTGAATGCGGTTTCTGGCAAATGGGCATACTCCTGATAGAGTATCGGCCCACCATCAAACCTTTTCCTTTTGGATGAAATTTGAGTGTTGACTTTCACGAAACGCACAGTTTGAAAAACTTTGTTTCTGAATGCGGGAAAAGTTAAAGTTTTTATAAGGCCTATATCTAAAGCTCCTAAAGGAGCACATGGCTACCTTTGGGATATATGATATGGAACCACTCACCATCATACATATTTCATTTGGGAGCAGCTAGTGTATTCTCTCTTGAAGATATGCTCATATTCAACTCCTAAGAAACTTAGAGTTCCAAAGCTTGAAATCGTCATATATCTATTTCACAAGCTCTGAATGCGGTTTCTGGCATATGGGCATACCCCTGATAGAGTATCGGCCCACCATCAAACCTTTTCCTTTTGGATGAAATTTGAGTGTTGACTTTCAAGAAACGCACAGTTTGAAAAACTTTGTTTCTGAATGCGGGAAAAGGTAAAGGTTTCATAAAGCCTATATCTAAAGCTCCTAAAGGAGCAGATGGCTACCTTTTGAATATGTGATATGGAACCACTCACCATCATACATATTTCATTTGGAAGCAGCTAGTGTATTCTCTCTTCAAGATAGGCTCATATTCAACTCCTAAGAAACTTAGAGTTCCAAAGCTTGAAATCGTCATATATCTATTTCACAAGCTCTGAATGCGGTTTCTGGCATATGGGCATACCCCTGATAGAGTATCGGCCCACCATCAAACCTTTTCCTTTTGGATGAAATTTGAGTGTTGACTTTCAAGAAACGCACAGTTTGAAAAACTTTGTTTCTGAATGCGGGAAAAGGTAAAGGTTTCATAAAGCCTATATCTAAAGCTCCTAAAGGAGCAGATGGCTACCTTTTGAATATGTGATATGGAACCACTCACCATCATACATATTTCATTTGGAAGCAGCTAGTGTATTCTCTCTTGAAGATATGCTCATATTCAACTCCTAAGAAACTTAGAGTTCCAAAGCTTGAAATCGTCATATATCTATTTCACAAGCTCTGAATGCGGTTTCTGGCATATGGGCATACCCCTGATAGAGTATCGGCCCACCATCAAACCTTTTCCTTTTGGATGAAATTTGAGTGTTGACTTTCAAGAAATGCGCACTCTGAAAAACTTTGTTTCTGAATGCGGGAAAAGTTAAAGTTTTTATAAGGCCAATATCTAAAGCTCCTAACGGAGCACATGGCTACCTTTGGGATATATGATATGGAACCACTCACCATCATACATATTTCATTTGGGAGCAGCTAGTGTATTCTCTCTTGAAGATATGCTCATATTCAACTCCTAAGAAACTTAGAGTTCCAAAGCTTGAAATCGTCATATATCTATTTCACAAGCTCTGAATGCGGTTTCTGGCATAGGGGCATACCCCTGATAGAGTATCGGCCCACCATCAAACCTTTTCCTTTTGGATGAAATTTGAGTGTTGACTTTCACGAAACGCACAGTTTGAAAAACTTTGTTTCTGAATGCGGGAAAAGGTAAAGGTTTCATAAAGCCTATATCTAAAGCTCCTAAAGGAGCAGATGGCTACCTTTTGAATATGTGATATGGAACCACTCACCATCATACATATTTCATTTGGAAGCAGCTAGTGTATTCTCTCTTCAAGATATGCTCATATTCAACTCCTAAGAAACTTAGAGTTCCAAAGCTTGAAATCGTCATATATCTATTTCACAAGCTCTGAATGCGGTTTCTGGCATATGGGCATACCCCTGATAGAGTATCGGCCCACCATCAAACCTTTTCCTTTTGGATGAAATTTGAGAGTTGACTTTCAAGAAACGCACAGTTTGAAAAACTTTGTTTCTGAATGCGGGAAAAGGTAAAGGTTTCATAAAGCCTATATCTAAAGCTCCTAAAGGAGCAGATGGCTACCTTTTGAATATGTGATATGGAACCACTCACCATCATACATATTTCATTTGGAAGCAGCTAGTGTATTCTCTCTTGAAGATATGCTCATATTCAACTCCTAAGAAACTTACAGTGCCAAAGCGTGAAATCGTCATATATTTACTTCACAAGCTCTGAATGCGGTTTCTGGCAAATGGGCATACTCCTGATAGAGTATCGGCCCACCATCAAACCTTTTTCTTTTGGATGAAATTTGAGTGTTGACTTTCACGAAACGCACAGTTTGAAAAACTTTGTTTCTGAATGCGGGAAAAGTTAAAGTTTTTATAAGGCCTAAATCTAAAGCTCCTAAAGGAGCACATGGCTACCTTTTGAATATGTGATATGGAACCACTCACCATCATACATATTTCATTTGGAAGCAGCTAGTGTATTCTCTCTTGAAGATATGCTCATATTCAACTCCTAAGAAACTTAGAGTTCCAAAGCTTGAAATCGTCATATATCTATTTCACAAGCTCTGAATGCGGTTTCTGGCATAGGGGCATACCCCTGATAGAGTATCGGCCCACCATCAAACCTTTTCCTTTTGGATGAAATTTGAGTGTTGACTTTCACGAAACGCACAGTTTGAAAAACTTTGTTTCTGAATGCGGGAAAAGGTAAAGGTTTCATAAAGCCTATATCTAAAGCTCCTAAAGGAGCAGATGGCTACCTTTTGAATATGTGATATGGAACCACTCACCATCATACATATTTCATTTGGAAGCAGCTAGTGTATTCTCTCTTCAAGATATGCTCATATTCAACTCCTAAGAAACTTAGAGTTCCAAAGCTTGAAATCGTCATATATCTATTTCACAAGCTCTGAATGCGGTTTCTGGCATATGGGCATACCCCTGATAGAGTATCGGCCCACCATCAAACCTTTTCCTTTTGGATGAAATTTGAGAGTTGACTTTCAAGAAACGCACAGTTTGAAAAACTTTGTTTCTGAATGCGGGAAAAGGTAAAGGTTTCATAAAGCCTATATCTAAAGCTCCTAAAGGAGCAGATGGCTACCTTTTGAATATGTGATATGGAACCACTCACCATCATACATATTTCATTTGGAAGCAGCTAGTGTATTCTCTCTTGAAGATATGCTCATATTCAACTCCTAAGAAACTTACAGTGCCAAAGCGTGAAATCGTCATATATTTACTTCACAAGCTCTGAATGCGGTTTCTGGCAAATGGGCATACTCCTGATAGAGTATCGGCCCACCATCAAACCTTTTTCTTTTGGATGAAATTTGAGTGTTGACTTTCACGAAACGCACAGTTTGAAAAACTTTGTTTCTGAATGCGGGAAAAGTTAAAGTTTTTATAAGGCCTATATCTAAAGCTCCTAAAGGAGCACATGGCTACCTTTGGGATATATGATATGGAACCACTCACCATCATACATATTTCATTTGGGAGCAGCTAGTGTATTCTCTCTTGAAGATATGCTCATATTCAACTCCTAAGAAACTTAGAGTTCCAAAGCTTGAAATCGTCATATATCTATTTCACAAGCTCTGAATGCGGTTTCTGGCATAGGGGCATACCCCTGATAGAGTATCGGCCCACCATCAAACCTTTTCCTTTTGGATGAAATTTGAGTGTTGACTTTCACGAAACGCACAGTTTGAAAAACTTTGTTTCTGAATGCGGGAAAAGGTAAAGGTTTCATAAAGCCTATATCTAAAGCTCCTAAAGGAGCAGATGGCTACCTTTTGAATATGTGATATGGAACCACTCACCATCATACATATTTCATTTGGAAGCAGCTAGTGTATTCTCTCTTCAAGATATGCTCATATTCAACTCCTAAGAAACTTAGAGTTCCAAAGCTTGAAATCGTCATATATCTATTTCACAAGCTCTGAATGCGGTTTCTGGCATATGGGCATACCCCTGATAGAGTATCGGCCCACCATCAAACCTTTTCCTTTTGGATGAAATTTGAGTGTTGACTTTCAAGAAACGCACAGTTTGAAAAACTTTGTTTCTGAATGCGGGAAAAGGTAAAGGTTTCATAAAGCCTATATCTAAAGCTCCTAAAGGAGCAGATGGCTACCTTTTGAATATGTGATATGGAACCACTCACCATCATACATATTTCATTTGGAAGCAGCTAGTGTATTCTCTCTTCAAGATATGCTCATATTCAACTCCTAAGAAACTTACAGTGCCAAAGCGTGAAATCGTCATATATGTACTTCACAAGCTCTGAATGCGGTTTCTGGCAAATGGGCATACTCCTGATAGAGTATCGGCCCACCATCAAACCTTTTCCTTTTGGATGAAATTTGAGTGTTGACTTTCACGAAACGCACAGTTTGAAAAACTTTGTTTCTGAATGCGGGAAAAGGTAAAGTTTTTATAAGGCCTATATCTAAAGCTCCTAAAGGAGCACATGGCTACCTTTGGGATATATGATATGGAACCACTCACCATCATACATATTTCATTTGGGAGCAGCTAGTGTATTCTCTCTTGAAGATATGCTCATATTCAACTCCTAAGAAACTTAGAGTTCCAAAGCTTGAAATCGTCATATATCTATTTCACAAGCTCTGAATGCGGTTTCTGGCATATGGGCATACCCCTGATAGAGTATCGGCCCACCATCAAACCTTTTCCTTTTGGATGAAATTTGAGTGTTGACTTTCAAGAAACGCACAGTTTGAAAAACTTTGTTTCTGAATGCGGGAAAAGGTAAAGGTTTCATAAAGCCTATATCTAAAGCTCCTAAAGGAGCAGATGGCTACCTTTTGAATATGTGATATGGAACCACTCACCATCATACATATTTCATTTGGAAGCAGCTAGTGTATTCTCTCTTCAAGATATGCTCATATTCAACTCCTGAGAAACTTACAGTGCCAAAGCGTGAAATCGTCATATATTTACTTCACAAGCTCTGCATGCGGTTTCTGGCAAATGGGCATACCCCTGATAGAGTATCGGCCCACCATCAAACCTTTTCCTTTTGGATGAAATTTGAGTGTTGACTTTCACGAAACGCACAGTTTGAAAAACTTTGTTTCTGAATGCGGGAAAAGTTAAAGTTTTTATAAGGCCTATATCTAAAGCTCCTAAAGGAGCACATGGCTACCTTTGGGATATATGATATGGAACCACTCACCATCATACATATTTCATTTGGGAGCAGCTAGTGTATTCTCTCTTGAAGATATGCTCATATTCAACTCCTAAGAAACTTAGAGTTCCAAAGCTTGAAATCGTCATATATCTATTTCACAAGCTCTGAATGCGATTTCTGGCATATGGGCATACCCCTGATAGAGTATCGGCCCACCATCAAACCTTTTCCTTTTGGATGAAATTTGAGTGTTGACTTTCAAGAAACGCACAGTTTGAAAAACTTTGTTTCTGAATGCGGGAAAAGGTAAAGGTTTCATAAAGCCTATATCTAAAGCTCCTAAAGGAGCAGATGGCTACCTTTTGAATATGTGATATGGAACCACTCACCATCATACATATTTCATTTGGAAGCAGCTAGTGTATTCTCTCTTCAAGATATGCTCATATTCAACTCCTGAGAAACTTACAGTGCCAAAGCGTGAAATCGTCATATATTTACTTCACAAGCTCTGCATGCGGTTTCTGGCAAATGGGCATACTCCTGATAGAGTATTGGCCCACCATCAAACCTTTTCCTTTTGGATGAAATTTGAGTGTTGACTTTCAAGAAACGCACAGTTTGAAAAACTTTGTTTCTGAATGCGGGAAAAGGTAAAGGTTTCATAAAGCCTATATCTAAAGCTCCGAAAGGAGCACATGGCTACCTTTGGGATATATGATATGGAACCACTCACCATCATACATATTTCATTTGGGAGCAGCTAGTGTATTCTCTCTTGAAGATATGCTCATATTCAACTCCTAAGAAACTTAGAGTTCCAAAGCTTGAAATCGTCATATATCTATTTCACAAGCTCTGAATGCGGTTTCTGGCATAGGGGCATACCCCTGATAGAGTATCGGCCCACCATCAAACCTTTTCCTTTTGGATGAAATTTGAGTGTTGACTTTCAAGAAACGCACAGTTTGAAAAACTTTGTTTCTGAATGCGGGAAAAGGTAAAGGTTTCATAAAGCCTATATCTAAAGCTCCTAAAGGAGCAGATGGCTACCTTTTGAATATGTGATATGGAACCACTCACCATCATACATATTTCATTTGGAAGCAGCTAGTGTATTCTCTCTTCAAGATATGCTCATATTCAACTCCTAAGAAACTTAGAGTTCCAAAGCTTGAAATCGTCATATATCTATTTCACAAGCTCTGAATGCGGTTTCTGGCATATGGGCATACCCCTGATAGAGTATCGGCCCACCATCAAACCTTTTCCTTTTGGATGAAATTTGAGTGTTGACTTTCAAGAAATGCGCACTCTGAAAAACTTTGTTTCTGAATGCGGGAAAAGTTAAAGTTTTTATAAGGCCTATATCTAAAGCTCCTAAAGGAGCACATGGCTACCTTTGGGATATATGATATGGAACCACTCACCATCATACATATTTCATTTGGGAGCAGCTAGTGTATTCTCTCTTGAAGATATGCTCATATTCAACTCCTAAGAAACTTAGAGTTCCAAAGCTTGAAATCGTCATATATCTATTTCACAAGCTCTGAATGCGGTTTCTGGCATAGGGGCATACCCCTGATAGAGTATCGGCCCACCATCAAACCTTTTCCTTTTGGATGAAATTTGAGTGTTGACTTTCAAGAAACGCACAGTTTGAAAAACTTTGTTTCTGAATGCGGGAAAAGGTAAAGGTTTCATAAAGCCTATATCTAAAGCTCCTAAAGGAGCAGATGGCTACCTTTGGGATATATGATATGGAACCTCTAACCATCATACATATTTCATTTGGGAGCAGCTAGTGTATTCTCTCTTCAAGATATGCTCATATTCAACTCCTAAGAAACTTAGAGTTCCAAAGCTTGAAATCGTCATATATCTATTTCACAAGCTCTGAATGCGGTTTCTGGCATATGGGCATACCCCTGATAGAGTATCGGCCCACCATCAAACCTTTTCCTTTTGGATGAAATTTGAGTGTTGACTTTCACGAAACGCACAGTTTGAAAAACTTTGTTTCTGAATGCGGGAAAAGGTAAAGGTTTCATAAAGCCTATATCTAAAGCTCCTAAAGGAGCAGATGGCTACCTTTTGAATATGTGATATGGAACCACTCACCATCATACATATTTCATTTGGAAGCAGCTAGTGTATTCTCTCTTCAAGATATGCTCATATTCAACTCCTAAGAAACTTAGAGTTCCAAAGCTTGAAATCGTCATATATCTATTTCACAAGCTCTGAATGCGGTTTCTGGCATATGGGCATACCCCTGATAGAGTATCGGCCCACCATCAAACCTTTTCCTTTTGGATGAAATTTGAGTGTTGACTTTCAAGAAACGCACAGTTTGAAAAACTTTGTTTCTGAATGCGGGAAAAGGTAAAGGTTTCATAAAGCCTATATCTAAAGCTCCTAAAGGAGCAGATGGCTACCTTTTGAATATGTGATATGGAACCACTCACCATCATACATATTTCATTTGGAAGCAGCTAGTGTATTCTCTCTTCAAGATATGCTCATATTCAACTCCTAAGAAACTTACAGTGCCAAAGCGTGAAATCGTCATATATTTACTTCACAAGCTCTGAATGCGGTTTCTGGCAAATGGGCATACTCCTGATAGAGTATTGGCCCACCATCAAACCTTTTCCTTTTGGATGAAATTTGAGTGTTGACTTTCAAGAAACGCACAGTTTGAAAAACTTTGTTTCTGAATGCGGGAAAAGGTAAAGGTTTCATAAAGCCTATATCTAAAGCTCCTAAAGGAGCAGATGGCTACCTTTTGAATATGTGATATGGAACCACTCACCATCATACATATTTCATTGGGAAGCAGCTAGTGTATTCTCTCTTGAAGATATGGTCATATTCAACTCCTAAGAAACTTAGAGTTCCAAAGCTTGAAATCGTCATATATCTATTTCACAAGCTCTGAATGCGGTTTCTGGCATAGGGGCATACCCCTGATAGAGTATCGGCCCACCATCAAACCTTTTCCTTTTGGATGAAATTTGAGTGTTGACTTTCAAGAAACGCACAGTTTGAAAAACTTTGTTTCTGAATGCGGGAAAAGGTAAAGGTTTCATAAAGCCTATATCTAAAGCTCCTAAAGGAGCAGATGGCTACCTTTTGAATATGTGATATGGAACCACTCACCATCATACATATTTCATTTGGAAGCAGCTAGTGTATTCTCTCTTCAAGATATGCTCATATTCAACTCCTAAGAAACTTAGAGTTCCAAAGCTTGAAATCGTCATATATCTATTTCACAAGCTCTGAATGCGGTTTCTGGCATATGGGCATACCCCTGATAGAGTATCGGCCCACCATCAAACCTTTTCCTTTTGGATGAAATTTGAGTGTTGACTTTCAAGAAATGCGCACTCTGAAAAACTTTGTTTCTGAATGCGGGAAAAGTTAAAGTTTTTATAAGGCCTATATCTAAAGCTCCTAAAGGAGCACATGGCTACCTTTGGGATATATGATATGGAACCACTCACCATCATACATATTTCATTTGGGAGCAGCTAGTGTATTCTCTCTTGAAGATATGCTCATATTCAACTCCTAAGAAACTTAGAGTTCCAAAGCTTGAAATCGTCATATATCTATTTCACAAGCTCTGAATGCGGTTTCTGGCATAGGGGCATACCCCTGATAGAGTATCGGCCCACCATCAAACCTTTTCCTTTTGGATGAAATTTGAGTGTTGACTTTCAAGAAACGCACAGTTTGAAAAACTTTGTTTCTGAATGCGGGAAAAGGTAAAGGTTTCATAAAGCCTATATCTAAAGCTCCTAAAGGAGCAGATGGCTACCTTTTGAATATGTGATATGGAACCACTCACCATCATACATATTTCATTTGGAAGCAGCTAGTGTATTCTCTCTTCAAGATATGCTCATATTCAACTCCTAAGAAACTTAGAGTTCCAAAGCTTGAAATCGTCATATATCTATTTCACAAGCTCTGAATGCGGTTTCTGGCATATGGGCATACCCCTGATAGAGTATCGGCCCACCATCAAACCTTTTCCTTTTGGATGAAATTTGAGTGTTGACTTTCAAGAAATGCGCACTCTGAAAAACTTTGTTTCTGAATGCGGGAAAAGTTAAAGTTTTTATAAGGCCTATATCTAAAGCTCCTAAAGGAGCACATGGCTACCTTTGGGATATATGATATGGAACCACTCACCATCATACATATTTCATTTGGGAGCAGCTAGTGTATTCTCTCTTGAAGATATGCTCATATTCAACTCCTAAGAAACTTAGAGTTCCAAAGCTTGAAATCGTCATATATCTATTTCACAAGCTCTGAATGCGGTTTCTGGCATAGGGGCATACCCCTGATAGAGTATCGGCCCACCATCAAACCTTTTCCTTTTGGATGAAATTTGAGTGTTGACTTTCAAGAAACGCACAGTTTGAAAAACTTTGTTTCTGAATGCGGGAAAAGGTAAAGGTTTCATAAAGCCTATATCTAAAGCTCCTAAAGGAGCAGATGGCTACCTTTGGGATATATGATATGGAACCTCTAACCATCATACATATTTCATTTGGGAGCAGCTAGTGTATTCTCTCTTCAAGATATGCTCATATTCAACTCCTAAGAAACTTAGAGTTCCAAAGCTTGAAATCGTCATATATCTATTTCACAAGCTCTGAATGCGGTTTCTGGCATATGGGCATACCCCTGATAGAGTATCGGCCCACCATCAAACCTTTTCCTTTTGGATGAAATTTGAGTGTTGACTTTCACGAAACGCACAGTTTGAAAAACTTTGTTTCTGAATGCGGGAAAAGGTAAAGGTTTCATAAAGCCTATATCTAAAGCTCCTAAAGGAGCAGATGGCTACCTTTTGAATATGTGATATGGAACCACTCACCATCATACATATTTCATTTGGAAGCAGCTAGTGTATTCTCTCTTCAAGATATGCTCATATTCAACTCCTAAGAAACTTAGAGTTCCAAAGCTTGAAATCGTCATATATCTATTTCACAAGCTCTGAATGCGGTTTCTGGCATATGGGCATACCCCTGATAGAGTATCGGCCCACCATCAAACCTTTTCCTTTTGGATGAAATTTGAGTGTTGACTTTCAAGAAACGCACAGTTTGAAAAACTTTGTTTCTGAATGCGGGAAAAGGTAAAGGTTTCATAAAGCCTATATCTAAAGCTCCTAAAGGAGCAGATGGCTACCTTTTGAATATGTGATATGGAACCACTCACCATCATACATATTTCATTTGGAAGCAGCTAGTGTATTCTCTCTTCAAGATATGCTCATATTCAACTCCTAAGAAACTTACAGTGCCAAAGCGTGAAATCGTCATATATTTACTTCACAAGCTCTGAATGCGGTTTCTGGCAAATGGGCATACTCCTGATAGAGTATTGGCCCACCATCAAACCTTTTCCTTTTGGATGAAATTTGAGTGTTGACTTTCAAGAAACGCACAGTTTGAAAAACTTTGTTTCTGAATGCGGGAAAAGGTAAAGGTTTCATAAAGCCTATATCTAAAGCTCCTAAAGGAGCAGATGGCTACCTTTTGAATATGTGATATGGAACCACTCACCATCATACATATTTCATTGGGAAGCAGCTAGTGTATTCTCTCTTGAAGATATGGTCATATTCAACTCCTAAGAAACTTAGAGTTCCAAAGCTTGAAATCGTCATATATCTATTTCACAAGCTCTGAATGCGGTTTCTGGCATAGGGGCATACCCCTGATAGAGTATCGGCCCACCATCAAACCTTTTCCTTTTGGATGAAATTTGAGTGTTGACTTTCAAGAAACGCACAGTTTGAAAAACTTTGTTTCTGAATGCGGGAAAAGGTAAAGGTTTCATAAAGCCTATATCTAAAGCTCCTAAAGGAGCAGATGGCTACCTTTTGAATATGTGATATGGAACCACTCACCATCATACATATTTCATTTGGAAGCAGCTAGTGTATTCTCTCTTCAAGATATGCTCATATTCAACTCCTAAGAAACTTAGAGTTCCAAAGCTTGAAATCGTCATATATCTATTTCACAAGCTCTGAATGCGGTTTCTGGCATATGGGCATACCCCTGATAGAGTATCGGCCCACCATCAAACCTTTTCCTTTTGGATGAAATTTGAGTGTTGACTTTCAAGAAATGCGCACTCTGAAAAACTTTGTTTCTGAATGCGGGAAAAGTTAAAGTTTTTATAAGGCCTATATCTAAAGCTCCTAAAGGAGCACATGGCTACCTTTGGGATATATGATATGGAACCACTCACCATCATACATATTTCATTTGGGAGCAGCTAGTGTATTCTCTCTTGAAGATATGCTCATATTCAACTCCTAAGAAACTTAGAGTTCCAAAGCTTGAAATCGTCATATATCTATTTCACAAGCTCTGAATGCGGTTTCTGGCATAGGGGCATACCCCTGATAGAGTATCGGCCCACCATCAAACCTTTTCCTTTTGGATGAAATTTGAGTGTTGACTTTCAAGAAACGCACAGTTTGAAAAACTTTGTTTCTGAATGCGGGAAAAGGTAAAGGTTTCATAAAGCCTATATCTAAAGCTCCTAAAGGAGCAGATGGCTACCTTTTGAATATGTGATATGGAACCACTCACCATCATACATATTTCATTTGGAAGCAGCTAGTGTATTCTCTCTTCAAGATATGCTCATATTCAACTCCTAAGAAACTTAGAGTTCCAAAGCTTGAAATCGTCATATATCTATTTCACAAGCTCTGAATGCGGTTTCTGGCATATGGGCATACCCCTGATAGAGTATCGGCCCACCATCAAACCTTTTCCTTTTGGATGAAATTTGAGTGTTGACTTTCAAGAAATGCGCACTCTGAAAAACTTTGTTTCTGAATGCGGGAAAAGTTAAAGTTTTTATAAGGCCTATATCTAAAGCTCCTAAAGGAGCACATGGCTACCTTTGGGATATATGATATGGAACCACTCACCATCATACATATTTCATTTGGGAGCAGCTAGTGTATTCTCTCTTGAAGATATGCTCATATTCAACTCCTAAGAAACTTAGAGTTCCAAAGCTTGAAATCGTCATATATCTATTTCACAAGCTCTGAATGCGGTTTCTGGCATAGGGGCATACCCCTGATAGAGTATCGGCCCACCATCAAACCTTTTCCTTTTGGATGAAATTTGAGTGTTGACTTTCAAGAAACGCACAGTTTGAAAAACTTTGTTTCTGAATGCGGGAAAAGGTAAAGGTTTCATAAAGCCTATATCTAAAGCTCCTAAAGGAGCAGATGGCTACCTTTGGGATATATGATATGGAACCTCTAACCATCATACATATTTCATTTGGGAGCAGCTAGTGTATTCTCTCTTCAAGATATGCTCATATTCAACTCCTAAGAAACTTAGAGTTCCAAAGCTTGAAATCGTCATATATCTATTTCACAAGCTCTGAATGCGGTTTCTGGCATATGGGCATACCCCTGATAGAGTATCGGCCCACCATCAAACCTTTTCCTTTTGGATGAAATTTGAGTGTTGACTTTCACGAAACGCACAGTTTGAAAAACTTTGTTTCTGAATGCGGGAAAAGGTAAAGGTTTCATAAAGCCTATATCTAAAGCTCCTAAAGGAGCAGATGGCTACCTTTTGAATATGTGATATGGAACCACTCACCATCATACATATTTCATTTGGAAGCAGCTAGTGTATTCTCTCTTCAAGATATGCTCATATTCAACTCCTAAGAAACTTAGAGTTCCAAAGCTTGAAATCGTCATATATCTATTTCACAAGCTCTGAATGCGGTTTCTGGCATATGGGCATACCCCTGATAGAGTATCGGCCCACCATCAAACCTTTTCCTTTTGGATGAAATTTGAGTGTTGACTTTCAAGAAACGCACAGTTTGAAAAACTTTGTTTCTGAATGCGGGAAAAGGTAAAGGTTTCATAAAGCCTATATCTAAAGCTCCTAAAGGAGCAGATGGCTACCTTTTGAATATGTGATATGGAACCACTCACCATCATACATATTTCATTTGGAAGCAGCTAGTGTATTCTCTCTTCAAGATATGCTCATATTCAACTCCTAAGAAACTTACAGTGCCAAAGCGTGAAATCGTCATATATTTACTTCACAAGCTCTGAATGCGGTTTCTGGCAAATGGGCATACTCCTGATAGAGTATTGGCCCACCATCAAACCTTTTCCTTTTGGATGAAATTTGAGTGTTGACTTTCAAGAAACGCACAGTTTGAAAAACTTTGTTTCTGAATGCGGGAAAAGGTAAAGGTTTCATAAAGCCTATATCTAAAGCTCCTAAAGGAGCAGATGGCTACCTTTTGAATATGTGATATGGAACCACTCACCATCATACATATTTCATTGGGAAGCAGCTAGTGTATTCTCTCTTGAAGATATGGTCATATTCAACTCCTAAGAAACTTAGAGTTCCAAAGCTTGAAATCGTCATATATCTATTTCACAAGCTCTGAATGCGGTTTCTGGCATAGGGGCATACCCCTGATAGAGTATCGGCCCACCATCAAACCTTTTCCTTTTGGATGAAATTTGAGTGTTGACTTTCAAGAAACGCACAGTTTGAAAAACTTTGTTTCTGAATGCGGGAAAAGGTAAAGGTTTCATAAAGCCTATATCTAAAGCTCCTAAAGGAGCAGATGGCTACCTTTTGAATATGTGATATGGAACCACTCACCATCATACATATTTCATTTGGAAGCAGCTAGTGTATTCTCTCTTCAAGATATGCTCATATTCAACTCCTAAGAAACTTAGAGTTCCAAAGCTTGAAATCGTCATATATCTATTTCACAAGCTCTGAATGCGGTTTCTGGCATATGGGCATACCCCTGATAGAGTATCGGCCCACCATCAAACCTTTTCCTTTTGGATGAAATTTGAGTGTTGACTTTCAAGAAATGCGCACTCTGAAAAACTTTGTTTCTGAATGCGGGAAAAGTTAAAGTTTTTATAAGGCCTATATCTAAAGCTCCTAAAGGAGCACATGGCTACCTTTGGGATATATGATATGGAACCACTCACCATCATACATATTTCATTTGGGAGCAGCTAGTGTATTCTCTCTTGAAGATATGCTCATATTCAACTCCTAAGAAACTTAGAGTTCCAAAGCTTGAAATCGTCATATATCTATTTCACAAGCTCTGAATGCGGTTTCTGGCATAGGGGCATACCCCTGATAGAGTATCGGCCCACCATCAAACCTTTTCCTTTTGGATGAAATTTGAGTGTTGACTTTCAAGAAACGCACAGTTTGAAAAACTTTGTTTCTGAATGCGGGAAAAGGTAAAGGTTTCATAAAGCCTATATCTAAAGCTCCTAAAGGAGCAGATGGCTACCTTTTGAATATGTGATATGGAACCACTCACCATCATACATATTTCATTTGGAAGCAGCTAGTGTATTCTCTCTTCAAGATATGCTCATATTCAACTCCTAAGAAACTTAGAGTTCCAAAGCTTGAAATCGTCATATATCTATTTCACAAGCTCTGAATGCGGTTTCTGGCATATGGGCATACCCCTGATAGAGTATCGGCCCACCATCAAACCTTTTCCTTTTGGATGAAATTTGAGTGTTGACTTTCAAGAAATGCGCACTCTGAAAAACTTTGTTTCTGAATGCGGGAAAAGTTAAAGTTTTTATAAGGCCTATATCTAAAGCTCCTAAAGGAGCACATGGCTACCTTTGGGATATATGATATGGAACCACTCACCATCATACATATTTCATTTGGGAGCAGCTAGTGTATTCTCTCTTGAAGATATGCTCATATTCAACTCCTAAGAAACTTAGAGTTCCAAAGCTTGAAATCGTCATATATCTATTTCACAAGCTCTGAATGCGGTTTCTGGCATAGGGGCATACCCCTGATAGAGTATCGGCCCACCATCAAACCTTTTCCTTTTGGATGAAATTTGAGTGTTGACTTTCAAGAAACGCACAGTTTGAAAAACTTTGTTTCTGAATGCGGGAAAAGGTAAAGGTTTCATAAAGCCTATATCTAAAGCTCCTAAAGGAGCAGATGGCTACCTTTGGGATATATGATATGGAACCTCTAACCATCATACATATTTCATTTGGGAGCAGCTAGTGTATTCTCTCTTCAAGATATGCTCATATTCAACTCCTAAGAAACTTAGAGTTCCAAAGCTTGAAATCGTCATATATCTATTTCACAAGCTCTGAATGCGGTTTCTGGCATATGGGCATACCCCTGATAGAGTATCGGCCCACCATCAAACCTTTTCCTTTTGGATGAAATTTGAGTGTTGACTTTCACGAAACGCACAGTTTGAAAAACTTTGTTTCTGAATGCGGGAAAAGGTAAAGGTTTCATAAAGCCTATATCTAAAGCTCCTAAAGGAGCAGATGGCTACCTTTTGAATATGTGATATGGAACCACTCACCATCATACATATTTCATTTGGAAGCAGCTAGTGTATTCTCTCTTCAAGATATGCTCATATTCAACTCCTAAGAAACTTAGAGTTCCAAAGCTTGAAATCGTCATATATCTATTTCACAAGCTCTGAATGCGGTTTCTGGCATATGGGCATACCCCTGATAGAGTATCGGCCCACCATCAAACCTTTTCCTTTTGGATGAAATTTGAGTGTTGACTTTCAAGAAACGCACAGTTTGAAAAACTTTGTTTCTGAATGCGGGAAAAGGTAAAGGTTTCATAAAGCCTATATCTAAAGCTCCTAAAGGAGCAGATGGCTACCTTTTGAATATGTGATATGGAACCACTCACCATCATACATATTTCATTTGGAAGCAGCTAGTGTATTCTCTCTTCAAGATATGCTCATATTCAACTCCTAAGAAACTTACAGTGCCAAAGCGTGAAATCGTCATATATTTACTTCACAAGCTCTGAATGCGGTTTCTGGCAAATGGGCATACTCCTGATAGAGTATTGGCCCACCATCAAACCTTTTCCTTTTGGATGAAATTTGAGTGTTGACTTTCAAGAAATGCGCACTCTGAAAAACTTTGTTTCTGAATGCGGGAAAAGTTAAAGTTTTTATAAGGCCTATATCTAAAGCTCCTAAAGGAGCACATGGCTACCTTTGGGATATATGATATGGAACCACTCACCATCATACATATTTCATTTGGGAGCAGCTAGTGTATTCTCTCTTGAAGATATGCTCATATTCAACTCCTAAGAAACTTAGAGTTCCAAAGCTTGAAATCGTCATATATCTATTTCACAAGCTCTGAATGCGGTTTCTGGCATATGGGCATACCCCTGATAGAGTATCGGCCCACCATCAAACCTTTTCCTTTTGGATGAAATTTGAGTGTTGACTTTCAAGAAACGCACAGTTTGAAAAACTTTGTTTCTGAATGCGGGAAAAGGTAAAGGTTTCATAAAGCCTATATCTAAAGCTCCTAAAGGAGCAGATGGCTACCTTTTGAATATGTGATATGGAACCACTCACCATCATACATATTTCATTTGGGAGCAGCTAGTGTATTCTCTCTTGAAGATATGTTCATATTCAACTCCTAAGAAACTTAGAGTTCCAAAGCTTGAAATCGTCATATATCTATTTCACAAGCTCTGAATGCGGTTTCTGGCATATGGGCATACCCCTGATAGAGTATCGGCCCACCATCAAACCTTTTCCTTTTGGATGAAATTTGAGTGTTGACTTTCAAGAAACGCACAGTTTGAAAAACTTTGTTTCTGAATGCGGGAAAAGGTAAAGGTTTCATAAAGCCTATATCTAAAGCTCCTAAAGGAGCAGATGGCTACCTTTTGAATATGTGATATGGAACCACTCACCATCATACATATTTCATTTGGAAGCAGCTAGTGTATTCTCTCTTGAAGATATGCTCATATTCAACTCCTAAGAAACTTAGAGTTCCAAAGCTTGAAATCGTCATATATCTATTTCACAAGCTCTGAATGCGGTTTCTGGCATATGGGCATACACCTGATAGAGTATCGGCCCACCTTCAAACCTTTTCCTTTTCGATGAAATTTGAGTGTTGACTTTCAAGAAACGCACAGTTTGAAAAACTTTGTTTCTGAATGCAGGAAAATGTAAAGGTTTCATAAAGCCTATATCTAAAGCTCCAAAAGGAGCAGATGGCTACCTTTTGAATATGTGATATGGAACCACTCACCATCATACATATTTCATTTGGAAGCAGCTAGTGTATTCTCTCTTCAAGATATGCTCATATTCAACTCCTAAGAAACTTACAGTGCCAAAGCGTGAAATCGTCATATATTTACTTCACAAGCTCTGAATGCGGTTTCTGGCAAATGGGCATACTCCTGATAGAGTATTGGCCCACCATCAAACCTTTTCCTTTTGGATGAAATTTGAGTGTTGACTTTCAAGAAACGCACAGTTTGAAAAACTTTGTTTCTGAATGCGGGAAAAGGTAAAGGTTTCATAAAGCCTATATCTAAAGCTCCTAAAGGAGCAGATGGCTACCTTTTGAATATGTGATATGGAACCACTCACCATCATACATATTTCATTGGGAAGCAGCTAGTGTATTCTCTCTTGAAGATATGGTCATATTCAACTCCTAAGAAACTTAGAGTTCCAAAGCTTGAAATCGTCATATATCAATTTCACAAGCTCTGAATGCGGTTTCTGGCATATGGGCATACCCCTGATAGAGTATCGGCCCACCATCAAACCTTTTCCTTTTGGATGAAATTTGAGTGTTGACTTTCAAGAAACGCACAGTTTGAAAAACTTTGTTTCTGAATGCGGGAAAAGGTAAAGGTTTCATAAAGCCTATATCTAAAGCTCCTAAAGGAGCAGATGGCTACCTTTGGGATATATGATATGGAACCACTCACCATCATACATATTTCATTTGGGAGCAGCTAGTGTATTCTCTCTTGAAGATATGCTCAAATTCAACTCCTAAGAAACTTAGAGTTCCAAAGCTTGAAATCGTCATATATCTATTTCACAAGCTCTGAATGCGGTTTCTGGAATATGGGCATACCCCTGATAGAGTATCGGCCCACCATCAAACCTTTTCCTTTTGGATGAAATTTGAGTGTTGACTTTCAAGAAATGCGCACTCTGAAAAACTTTGTTTCTGAATGCGGGAAAAGTTAAAGTTTTTATAAGGCCTATATCTAAAGCTCCTAAAGGAGCAGATGGCTACCTTTTGAATATGTGATATGGAACCACTCACCATCATACATATTTCATTTGGGAGCAGCTAGTGTATTCTCTCTTGAAGATATGCTCATATTCAACTCCTAAGAAACTTAGAGTTCCAAAGCTTGAAATCGTCATATATCTATTTCACAAGCTCTGAATGCGGTTTCTGGCATATGGGCATACCCCTGATAGAGTATCGGCCCACCATCAAACCTTTTCCTTTTGGATGAAATTTGAGTGTTGACTTTCAAGAAACGCACAGTTTGAAAAACTTTGTTTCTGAATGCGGGAAAAGGTAAAGGTTTCATAAAGCCTATATCTAAAGCTCCTAAAGGAGCAGATGGCTACCTTTTGAATATGTGATATGGAACCACTCACCATCATACATATTTCATTTGGAAGCAGCTAGTGTATTCTCTCTTGAAGATATGCTCATATTCAACTCCTAAGAAACTTAGAGTTCCAAAGCTTGAAATCGTCATATATCTATTTCACAAGCTCTGAATGCGGTTTCTGGCATATGGGCATACACCTGATAGAGTATCGGCCCACCTTCAAACCTTTTCCTTTTCGATGAAATTTGAGTGTTGACTTTCAAGAAACGCACAGTTTGAAAAACTTTGTTTCTGAATGCAGGAAAATGTAAAGGTTTCATAAAGCCTATATCTAAAGCTCCAAAAGGAGCAGATGGCTACCTTTTGAATATGTGATATGGAACCACTCACCATCATACATATTTCATTTGGAAGCAGCTAGTGTATTCTCTCTTCAAGATATGCTCATATTCAACTCCTAAGAAACTTACAGTGCCAAAGCGTGAAATCGTCATATATTTACTTCACAAGCTCTGAATGCGGTTTCTGGCAAATGGTCATACTCCTGATAGAGTATTGGCCCACCATCAAACCTTTTCCTTTTGGATGAAATTTGAGTGTTGACTTTCAAGAAACGCACAGTTTGAAAAACTTTGTTTCTGAATGCGGGAAAAGGTAAAGGTTTCATAAAGCCTATATCTAAAGCTCCTAAAGGAGCAGATGGCTACCTTTTGAATATGTGATATGGAACCACTCACCATCATACATATTTCATTGGGAAGCAGCTAGTGTATTCTCTCTTGAAGATATGGTCATATTCAACTCCTAAGAAACTTAGAGTTCCAAAGCTTGAAATCGTCATATATCAATTTCACAAGCTCTGAATGCGGTTTCTGGCATATGGGCATACCCCTGATAGAGTATCGGCCCACCATCAAACCTTTTCCTTTTGGATGAAATTTGAGTGTTGACTTTCAAGAAACGCACAGTTTGAAAAACTTTGTTTCTGAATGCGGGAAAAGGTAAAGGTTTCATAAAGCCTATATCTAAAGCTCCTAAAGGAGCAGATGGCTACCTTTGGGATATATGATATGGAACCACTCACCATCATACATATTTCATTTGGGAGCAGCTAGTGTATTCTCTCTTGAAGATATGCTCAAATTCAACTCCTAAGAAACTTAGAGTTCCAAAGCTTGAAATCGTCATATATCTATTTCACAAGCTCTGAATGCGGTTTCTGGAATATGGGCATACCCCTGATAGAGTATCGGCCCACCATCAAACCTTTTCCTTTTGGATGAAATTTGAGTGTTGACTTTCAAGAAATGCGCACTCTGAAAAACTTTGTTTCTGAATGCGGGAAAAGTTAAAGTTTTTATAAGGCCTATATCTAAAGCTCCTAAAGGAGCAGATGGCTACCTTTTGAATATGTGATATGGAACCACTCACCATCATACATATTTCATTTGGAAGCAGCTAGTGTATTCTCTCTTCAAGATATGCTCATATTCAACTCCTAAGAAACTTACAGTGCCAAAGCGTGAAATCGTCATATATTTACTTCACAAGCTCTGAATGCGGTTTCTGGCAAATGGGCATACTCCTGATAGAGTATTGGCCCACCATCAAACCTTTTCCTTTTGGATGAAATTTGAGTGTTGACTTTCAAGAAACGCACAGTTTGAAAAACTTTGTTTCTGAATGCGGGAAAAGGTAAAGGTTTCATAAAGCCTATATCTAAAGCTCCTAAAGGAGCAGATGGCTACCTTTTGAATATGTGATATGGAACCACTCACCATCATACATATTTCATTGGGAAGCAGCTAGTGTATTCTCTCTTGAAGATATGGTCATATTCAACTCCTAAGAAACTTAGAGTTCCAAAGCTTGAAATCGTCATATATCAATTTCACAAGCTCTGAATGCGGTTTCTGGCATATGGGCATACCCCTGATAGAGTATCGGCCCACCATCAAACCTTTTCCTTTTGGATGAAATTTGAGTGTTGACTTTCAAGAAACGCACAGTTTGAAAAACTTTGTTTCTGAATGCGGGAAAAGGTAAAGGTTTCATAAAGCCTATATCTAAAGCTCCTAAAGGAGCAGATGGCTACCTTTTGAATATGTGATATGGAACCACTCACCATCATACATATTTCATTTGGGAGCAGCTAGTGTATTCTCTCTTGAAGATATGCTCAAATTCAACTCCTAAGAAACTTAGAGTTCCAAAGCTTGAAATCGTCATATATCTATTTCACAAGCTCTGAATGCGGTTTCTGGAATATGGGCATACCCCTGATAGAGTATCGGCCCACCATCAAACCTTTTCCTTTTGGATGAAATTTGAGTGTTGACTTTCAAGAAATGCGCACTCTGAAAAACTTTGTTTCTGAATGCGGGAAAAGTTAAAGTTTTTATAAGGCCTATATCTAAAGCTCCTAAAGGAGCAGATGGCTACCTTTGGGATATATGATATGGAACCACTCACCATCATACATATTTCATTTGGGAGCAGCTAGTGTATTCTCTCTTGAAGATATGCTCATATTCAACTCCTAAGAAACTTAGAGTTCCAAAGCTTGAAATCGTCATATATCTATTTCACAAGCTCTGAATGCGGTTTCTGGCATAGGGGCATACCCCTGATAGAGTATCGGCCCACCATCAAACCTTTTCCTTTTGGATGAAATTTGAGTGTTGACTTTCAAGAAACGCACAGTTTGAAAAACTTTGTTTCTGAATGCGGGAAAAGGTAAAGGTTTCATAAAGCCTATATCTAAAGCTCCTAAAGGAGCAGATGGCTACCTTTGGGATATATGATATGGAACCTCTAACCATCATACATATTTCATTTGGGAGCAGCTAGTGTATTCTCTCTTCAAGATATGCTCATATTCAACTCCTAAGAAACTTAGAGTTCCAAAGCTTGAAATCGTCATATATCTATTTCACAAGCTCTGAATGCGGTTTCTGGCATATGGGCATACCCCTGATAGAGTATCGGCCCACCATCAAACCTTTTCCTTTTGGATGAAATTTGAGTGTTGACTTTCACGAAACGCACAGTTTGAAAAACTTTGTTTCTGAATGCGGGAAAAGGTAAAGGTTTCATAAAGCCTATATCTAAAGCTCCTAAAGGAGCAGATGGCTACCTTTTGAATATGTGATATGGAACCACTCACCATCATACATATTTCATTTGGAAGCAGCTAGTGTATTCTCTCTTCAAGATATGCTCATATTCAACTCCTAAGAAACTTAGAGTTCCAAAGCTTGAAATCGTCATATATCTATTTCACAAGCTCTGAATGCGGTTTCTGGCATATGGGCATACCCCTGATAGAGTATCGGCCCACCATCAAACCTTTTCCTTTTGGATGAAATTTGAGTGTTGACTTTCAAGAAACGCACAGTTTGAAAAACTTTGTTTCTGAATGCGGGAAAAGGTAAAGGTTTCATAAAGCCTATATCTAAAGCTCCTAAAGGAGCAGATGGCTACCTTTTGAATATGTGATATGGAACCACTCACCATCATACATATTTCATTTGGAAGCAGCTAGTGTATTCTCTCTTCAAGATATGCTCATATTCAACTCCTAAGAAACTTACAGTGCCAAAGCGTGAAATCGTCATATATTTACTTCACAAGCTCTGAATGCGGTTTCTGGCAAATGGGCATACTCCTGATAGAGTATTGGCCCACCATCAAACCTTTTCCTTTTGGATGAAATTTGAGTGTTGACTTTCAAGAAATGCGCACTCTGAAAAACTTTGTTTCTGAATGCGGGAAAAGTTAAAGTTTTTATAAGGCCTATATCTAAAGCTCCTAAAGGAGCACATGGCTACCTTTGGGATATATGATATGGAACCACTCACCATCATACATATTTCATTTGGGAGCAGCTAGTGTATTCTCTCTTGAAGATATGCTCATATTCAACTCCTAAGAAACTTAGAGTTCCAAAGCTTGAAATCGTCATATATCTATTTCACAAGCTCTGAATGCGGTTTCTGGCATATGGGCATACCCCTGATAGAGTATCGGCCCACCATCAAACCTTTTCCTTTTGGATGAAATTTGAGTGTTGACTTTCAAGAAACGCACAGTTTGAAAAACTTTGTTTCTGAATGCGGGAAAAGGTAAAGGTTTCATAAAGCCTATATCTAAAGCTCCTAAAGGAGCAGATGGCTACCTTTTGAATATGTGATATGGAACCACTCACCATCATACATATTTCATTTGGGAGCAGCTAGTGTATTCTCTCTTGAAGATATGTTCATATTCAACTCCTAAGAAACTTAGAGTTCCAAAGCTTGAAATCGTCATATATCTATTTCACAAGCTCTGAATGCGGTTTCTGGCATATGGGCATACCCCTGATAGAGTATCGGCCCACCATCAAACCTTTTCCTTTTGGATGAAATTTGAGTGTTGACTTTCAAGAAACGCACAGTTTGAAAAACTTTGTTTCTGAATGCGGGAAAAGGTAAAGGTTTCATAAAGCCTATATCTAAAGCTCCTAAAGGAGCAGATGGCTACCTTTTGAATATGTGATATGGAACCACTCACCATCATACATATTTCATTTGGAAGCAGCTAGTGTATTCTCTCTTGAAGATATGCTCATATTCAACTCCTAAGAAACTTAGAGTTCCAAAGCTTGAAATCGTCATATATCTATTTCACAAGCTCTGAATGCGGTTTCTGGCATATGGGCATACACCTGATAGAGTATCGGCCCACCTTCAAACCTTTTCCTTTTCGATGAAATTTGAGTGTTGACTTTCAAGAAACGCACAGTTTGAAAAACTTTGTTTCTGAATGCAGGAAAATGTAAAGGTTTCATAAAGCCTATATCTAAAGCTCCAAAAGGAGCAGATGGCTACCTTTTGAATATGTGATATGGAACCACTCACCATCATACATATTTCATTTGGAAGCAGCTAGTGTATTCTCTCTTCAAGATATGCTCATATTCAACTCCTAAGAAACTTACAGTGCCAAAGCGTGAAATCGTCATATATTTACTTCACAAGCTCTGAATGCGGTTTCTGGCAAATGGGCATACTCCTGATAGAGTATTGGCCCACCATCAAACCTTTTCCTTTTGGATGAAATTTGAGTGTTGACTTTCAAGAAACGCACAGTTTGAAAAACTTTGTTTCTGAATGCGGGAAAAGGTAAAGGTTTCATAAAGCCTATATCTAAAGCTCCTAAAGGAGCAGATGGCTACCTTTTGAATATGTGATATGGAACCACTCACCATCATACATATTTCATTGGGAAGCAGCTAGTGTATTCTCTCTTGAAGATATGGTCATATTCAACTCCTAAGAAACTTAGAGTTCCAAAGCTTGAAATCGTCATATATCAATTTCACAAGCTCTGAATGCGGTTTCTGGCATATGGGCATACCCCTGATAGAGTATCGGCCCACCATCAAACCTTTTCCTTTTGGATGAAATTTGAGTGTTGACTTTCAAGAAACGCACAGTTTGAAAAACTTTGTTTCTGAATGCGGGAAAAGGTAAAGGTTTCATAAAGCCTATATCTAAAGCTCCTAAAGGAGCAGATGGCTACCTTTGGGATATATGATATGGAACCACTCACCATCATACATATTTCATTTGGGAGCAGCTAGTGTATTCTCTCTTGAAGATATGCTCAAATTCAACTCCTAAGAAACTTAGAGTTCCAAAGCTTGAAATCGTCATATATCTATTTCACAAGCTCTGAATGCGGTTTCTGGCATATGGGCATACCCCTGATAGAGTATTGGCCCACCATCAAACCTTTTCCTTTTGGATGAAATTTGAGTGTTGACTTTCAAGAAATGCGCACTCTGAAAAACTTTGTTTCTGAATGCGGGAAAAGTTAAAGTTTTTATAAGGCCTATATCTAAAGCTCCTAAAGGAGCAGATGGCTACCTTTTGAATATGTGATATGGAACCACTCACCATCATACATATTTCATTTGGAAGCAGCTAGTGTATTCTCTCTTCAAGATATGCTCATATTCAACTCCTAAGAAACTTAGAGTTCCAAAGCTTGAAATCGTCATATATCTATTTCACAAGCTCTGAATGCGGTTTCTGGCATATGGGCATACCCCTGATAGAGTATCGGCCCACCATCAAACCTTTTCCTTTTGGATGAAATTTGAGTGTTGACTTTCAAGAAACGCACAGTTTGAAAAACTTTGTTTCTGAATGCGGGAAAAGGTAAAGGTTTCATAAAGCCTATATCTAAAGCTCCTAAAGGAGCAGATGGCTACCTTTTGAATATGTGATATGGAACCACTCACCATCATACATATTTCATTTGGAAGCAGCTAGTGTATTCTCTCTTGAAGATATGCTCATATTCAACTCCTAAGAAACTTACAGTGCCAAAGCGTGAAATCGTCATATATTTACTTCACAAGCTCTGAATGCGGTTTCTGGCAAATGGGCATACTCCTGATAGAGTATCGGCCCACCATCAAACCTTTTTCTTTTGGATGAAATTTGAGTGTTGACTTTCACGAAACGCACAGTTTGAAAAACTTTGTTTCTGAATGCGGGAAAAGGTAAAGGTTTCATAAAGCCTATATCTAAAGCTCCTAAAGGAGCAGATGGCTACCTTTTGAATATGTGATATGGAACCACTCACCATCATACATATTTCATTTGGAAGCAGCTAGTGTATTCTCTCTTGAAGATATGCTCATATTCAACTCCTAAGAAACTTAGAGTTCCAAAGCTTGAAATCGTCATATATCTATTTCACAAGCTCTGAATGCGGTTTCTGGCATATGGGCATACACCTGATAGAGTATCGGCCCACCTTCAAACCTTTTCCTTTTCGATGAAATTTGAGTGTTGACTTTCAAGAAACGCACAGTTTGAAAAACTTTGTTTCTGAATGCAGGAAAATGTAAAGGTTTCATAAAGCCTATATCTAAAGCTCCAAAAGGAGCAGATGGCTACCTTTTGAATATGTGATATGGAACCACTCACCATCATACATATTTCATTTGGAAGCAGCTAGTGTATTCTCTCTTCAAGATATGCTCATATTCAACTCCTAAGAAACTTACAGTGCCAAAGCGTGAAATCGTCATATATTTACTTCACAAGCTCTGAATGCGGTTTCTGGCAAATGGGCATACTCCTGATAGAGTATTGGCCCACCATCAAACCTTTTCCTTTTGGATGAAATTTGAGTGTTGACTTTCAAGAAACGCACAGTTTGAAAAACTTTGTTTCTGAATGCGGGAAAAGGTAAAGGTTTCATAAAGCCTATATCTAAAGCTCCTAAAGGAGCAGATGGCTACCTTTTGAATATGTGATATGGAACCACTCACCATCATACATATTTCATTGGGAAGCAGCTAGTGTATTCTCTCTTGAAGATATGGTCATATTCAACTCCTAAGAAACTTAGAGTTCCAAAGCTTGAAATCGTCATATATCAATTTCACAAGCTCTGAATGCGGTTTCTGGCATATGGGCATACCCCTGATAGAGTATCGGCCCACCATCAAACCTTTTCCTTTTGGATGAAATTTGAGTGTTGACTTTCAAGAAACGCACAGTTTGAAAAACTTTGTTTCTGAATGCGGGAAAAGGTAAAGGTTTCATAAAGCCTATATCTAAAGCTCCTAAAGGAGCAGATGGCTACCTTTGGGATATATGATATGGAACCACTCACCATCATACATATTTCATTTGGGAGCAGCTAGTGTATTCTCTCTTGAAGATATGCTCAAATTCAACTCCTAAGAAACTTAGAGTTCCAAAGCTTGAAATCGTCATATATCTATTTCACAAGCTCTGAATGCGGTTTCTGGAATATGGGCATACCCCTGATAGAGTATCGGCCCACCATCAAACCTTTTCCTTTTGGATGAAATTTGAGTGTTGACTTTCAAGAAATGCGCACTCTGAAAAACTTTGTTTCTGAATGCGGGAAAAGTTAAAGTTTTTATAAGGCCTATATCTAAAGCTCCTAAAGGAGCAGATGGCTACCTTTTGAATATGTGATATGGAACCACTCACCATCATACATATTTCATTTGGGAGCAGCTAGTGTATTCTCTCTTGAAGATATGCTCATATTCAACTCCTAAGAAACTTAGAGTTCCAAAGCTTGAAATCGTCATATATCTATTTCACAAGCTCTGAATGCGGTTTCTGGCATATGGGCATACCCCTGATAGAGTATCGGCCCACCATCAAACCTTTTCCTTTTGGATGAAATTTGAGTGTTGACTTTCAAGAAACGCACAGTTTGAAAAACTTTGTTTCTGAATGCGGGAAAAGGTAAAGGTTTCATAAAGCCTATATCTAAAGCTCCTAAAGGAGCAGATGGCTACCTTTTGAATATGTGATATGGAACCACTCACCATCATACATATTTCATTTGGAAGCAGCTAGTGTATTCTCTCTTGAAGATATGCTCATATTCAACTCCTAAGAAACTTAGAGTTCCAAAGCTTGAAATCGTCATATATCTATTTCACAAGCTCTGAATGCGGTTTCTGGCATATGGGCATACACCTGATAGAGTATCGGCCCACCTTCAAACCTTTTCCTTTTCGATGAAATTTGAGTGTTGACTTTCAAGAAACGCACAGTTTGAAAAACTTTGTTTCTGAATGCAGGAAAATGTAAAGGTTTCATAAAGCCTATATCTAAAGCTCCAAAAGGAGCAGATGGCTACCTTTTGAATATGTGATATGGAACCACTCACCATCATACATATTTCATTTGGAAGCAGCTAGTGTATTCTCTCTTCAAGATATGCTCATATTCAACTCCTAAGAAACTTACAGTGCCAAAGCGTGAAATCGTCATATATTTACTTCACAAGCTCTGAATGCGGTTTCTGGCAAATGGGCATACTCCTGATAGAGTATTGGCCCACCATCAAACCTTTTCCTTTTGGATGAAATTTGAGTGTTGACTTTCAAGAAACGCACAGTTTGAAAAACTTTGTTTCTGAATGCGGGAAAAGGTAAAGGTTTCATAAAGCCTATATCTAAAGCTCCTAAAGGAGCAGATGGCTACCTTTTGAATATGTGATATGGAACCACTCACCATCATACATATTTCATTGGGAAGCAGCTAGTGTATTCTCTCTTGAAGATATGGTCATATTCAACTCCTAAGAAACTTAGAGTTCCAAAGCTTGAAATCGTCATATATCAATTTCACAAGCTCTGAATGCGGTTTCTGGCATATGGGCATACCCCTGATAGAGTATCGGCCCACCATCAAACCTTTTCCTTTTGGATGAAATTTGAGTGTTGACTTTCAAGAAACGCACAGTTTGAAAAACTTTGTTTCTGAATGCGGGAAAAGGTAAAGGTTTCATAAAGCCTATATCTAAAGCTCCTAAAGGAGCAGATGGCTACCTTTGGGATATATGATATGGAACCACTCACCATCATACATATTTCATTTGGGAGCAGCTAGTGTATTCTCTCTTGAAGATATGCTCAAATTCAACTCCTAAGAAACTTAGAGTTCCAAAGCTTGAAATCGTCATATATCTATTTCACAAGCTCTGAATGCGGTTTCTGGAATATGGGCATACCCCTGATAGAGTATCGGCCCACCATCAAACCTTTTCCTTTTGGATGAAATTTGAGTGTTGACTTTCAAGAAATGCGCACTCTGAAAAACTTTGTTTCTGAATGCGGGAAAAGTTAAAGTTTTTATAAGGCCTATATCTAAAGCTCCTAAAGGAGCAGATGGCTACCTTTTGAATATGTGATATGGAACCACTCACCATCATACATATTTCATTTGGAAGCAGCTAGTGTAATCTCTCTTCAGGATATGCTCATATTCAACTCCTAAGAAACTTAGAGTGCCAAAGCTTGAAATCGTCATATATTTACTTCACAAGCTCTGAATTCGGTTTCTGGCATATGGGCATACCCCTGATAGAGTATCGGCCCACCATCAAACCTTTTCCTTTTGGATGAAATTTGAGTGTTGACTTTCAAGAAACGCACAGTTTGAAAAACTTTGTTTCTGAATGCGGGAAAAGGTAAAGGTTTCATAAAGCCTATATCTAAAGCTCCTAAAGGAGCACATGGCTACCTTTGGGATATATGATATGGAACCACTCACCATCATACATATTTCATTTGGGAGCAGCTAGTGTATTCTCTCTTGAAGATATGCTCATATTCAACTCCTAAGAAACTTAGAGTTCCAAAGCTTGAAATCGTCATATATCTATTTCACAAGCTCTGAATGCGGTTTCTGGCATAGGGGCATACCCCTGATAGAGTATCGGCCCACCATCAAACCTTTTCCTTTTGGATGAAATTTGAGTGTTGACTTTCAAGAAACGCACAGTTTGAAAAACTTTGTTTCTGAATGCGGGAAAAGGTAAAGGTTTCATAAAGCCTATATCTAAAGCTCCTAAAGGAGCAGATGGCTACCTTTTGAATATGTGATATGGAACCACTCACCATCATACATATTTCATTTGGAAGCAGCTAGTGTATTCTCTCTTCAAGATATGCTCATATTCAACTCCTAAGAAACTTACAGTGCCAAAGCGTGAAATCGTCATATATTTACTTCACAAGCTCTGAATGCGGTTTCTGGCAAATGGGCATACTCCTGATAGAGTATTGGCCCACCATCAAACCTTTTCCTTTTGGATGAAATTTGAGTGTTGACTTTCAAGAAATGCGCACTCTGAAAAACTTTGTTTCTGAATGCGGGAAAAGTTAAAGTTTTTATAAGGCCTATATCTAAAGCTCCTAAAGGAGCACATGGCTACCTTTGGGATATATGATATGGAACCACTCACCATCATACATATTTCATTTGGGAGCAGCTAGTGTATTCTCTCTTGAAGATATGCTCATATTCAACTCCTAAGAAACTTAGAGTTCCAAAGCTTGAAATCGTCATATATCTATTTCACAAGCTCTGAATGCGGTTTCTGGCATATGGGCATACCCCTGATAGAGTATCGGCCCACCATCAAACCTTTTCCTTTTGGATGAAATTTGAGTGTTGACTTTCAAGAAACGCACAGTTTGAAAAACTTTGTTTCTGAATGCGGGAAAAGGTAAAGGTTTCATAAAGCCTATATCTAAAGCTCCTAAAGGAGCAGATGACTACCTTTTGAATATGTGATATGGAACCACTCACCATCATACATATTTCATTTGGAAGCAGCTAGTGTATTCTCTCTTGAAGATATGCTCATATTCAACTCCTAAGAAACTTAGAGTTCCAAAGCTTGAAATCGTCAAATATCTATTTCACAAGCTCTAAATGCGGTTTCTGGCATAGGAGCATACCCCTGATAGAGTATCGGCCCACCATCAAACCTTTTCCTTTTGGATGAAATTTGAGTGTTGACTTTCAAGAAACGCACAGTTTGAAAAACTTTGTTTCTGAATGCGGGAAAAGGTAAAGGTTTCATAAAGCCTATATCTAAAGCTCCTAAAGGAGAACATGGCTACCTTTGGGATATATGATATGGAACCACTCACCAGCATACATATTTCATTTGGGAGCAGCTAGTGTATTCTCTCTTGAAGATATGCTCATATTCAACTCCTAAGAAACTTAGAGTTCCAAAGCTTGAAATCGTCATATATCTATTTCACAAGCTCTGAATGCGGTTTCTGGCATATGGGCATACCCCTGATAGAGTATCGGCCCACGATCAAACCTTTTCCTTTTGGATGAAATTTGAGTGTTGACTTTCAAGAAACGCACAGTTTGAAAAACTTTGTTTCTGAATGCGGGAAAAGGTAAAGGTTTCATAAAGCCTATATCTAAAGCTCCTAAAGGAGCAGATGGCTACCTTTTGAATATGTGATATGGAACCACTCACCATCATACATATTTCATTTGGAAGCAGCTAGTGTATTCTCTCTTGAAGATATGCTCATATTCAACTCCTAAGAAACTTAGAGTTCCAAAGCTTGAAATCGTCATATATCTATTTCACAAGCTCTGAATGCGGTTTCTGGCATATGGGCATACACCTGATAGAGTATCGGCCCACCTTCAAACCTTTTCCTTTTCGATGAAATTTGAGTGTTGACTTTCAAGAAACGCACAGTTTGAAAAACTTTGTTTCTGAATGCAGGAAAATGTAAAGGTTTCATAAAGCCTATATCTAAAGCTCCAAAAGGAGCAGATGGCTACCTTTTGAATATGTGATATGGAACCACTCACCATCATACATATTTCATTTGGAAGCAGCTAGTGTATTCTCTCTTCAAGATATGCTCATATTCAACTCCTAAGAAACTTACAGTGCCAAAGCGTGAAATCGTCATATATTTACTTCACAAGCTCTGAATGCGGTTTCTGGCAAATGGGCATACTCCTGATAGAGTATTGGCCCACCATCAAACCTTTTCCTTTTGGATGAAATTTGAGTGTTGACTTTCAAGAAACGCACAGTTTGAAAAACTTTGTTTCTGAATGCGGGAAAAGGTAAAGGTTTCATAAAGCCTATATCTAAAGCTCCTAAAGGAGCAGATGGCTACCTTTTGAATATGTGATATGGAACCACTCACCATCATACATATTTCATTGGGAAGCAGCTAGTGTATTCTCTCTTCAAGATATGCTCATATTCAACTCCTAAGAAACTTAGAGTTCCAAAGCTTGAAATCGTCATATATCAATTTCACAAGCTCTGAATGCGGTTTCTGGCATATGGGCATACCCCTGATAGAGTATCGGCCCACCATCAAACCTTTTCCTTTTGGATGAAATTTGAGTGTTGACTTTCAAGAAACGCACAGTTTGAAAAACTTTGTTTCTGAATGCGGGAAAAGGTAAAGGTTTCATAAAGCCTATATCTAAAGCTCCTAAAGGAGCAGATGGCTACCTTTGGGATATATGATATGGAACGACTCACCATCATACATATTTCATTTGGGAGCAGCTAGTGTATTCTCTCTTGAAGATATGCTCAAATTCAACTCCTAAGAAACTTAGAGTTCCAAAGCTTGAAATCGTCATATATCTATTTCACAAGCTCTGAATGCGGTTTCTGGCATATGGGCATACCCCTGATAGAGTATCGGCCCACCATCAAACCTTTTCCTTTTGGAAGAAATTTGAGTGTTGACTTTCAAGAAATGCGCACTCTGAAAAACTTTGTTTCTGAATGCGGGAAAAGTTAAAGTTTTTATAAGGCCTATATCTAAAGCTCCTAAAGGAGCAGATGGCTACCTTTTGAATATGTGATATGGAACCACTCACCATCATACATATTTCATTTGGAAGCAGCTAGTGTATTCTCTCTTCAGGATATGCTCATATTCAACTCCTAAGAAACTTAGAGTGCCAAAGCTTGAAATCGTCATATATTTACTTCACAAGCTCTGAATGCGGTTTCTGGCATATGGGCATACCCCTGATAGAGTATCGGCCCACCATCAAACCTTTTCCTTTTGGATGAAATTTGAGTGTTGACTTTCAAGAAACGCACAGTTTGAAAAACTTTGTTTCTGAATGCGGGAAAAGGTAAAGGTTTCATAAAGCCTATATCTAAAGCTCCTAAAGGAGCAGATGGCTACCTTTTGAATATGTGATATGGAACCTCTCACCATCATACATATTTCATTTGGGAGCAGCTAGTGTATTCTCTCTTGAAGATATGCTCATATTCAACTCCTAAGAAACTTAGAGTTCCAAAGCTTGAAATCGTCATATATCTATTTCACAAGCTCTGAATGCGGTTTCTGGCATATGGGCATACCCCTGATAGAGTATCGGCCCACCATCAAACCTTTTCCTTTTGGATGAAATTTGAGTGTTGACTTTCACGAAACGCACAGTTTGAAAAACTTTGTTTCTGAATGCGGGAAAAGGTAAAGGTTTCATAAAGCCTATATCTAAAGCTCCTAAAGGAGCAGATGGCTACCTTTTGAATATGTGATATGGAACCACTCACCATCATACATATTTCATTTGGAAGCAGCTAGTGTATTCTCTCTTGAAGATATGCTCATATTCAACTCCTAAGAAACTTACAGTGCCAAAGCGTGAAATCGTCATATATTTACTTCACAAGCTCTGAATGCGGTTTCTGGCAAATGGGCATACTCCTGATAGAGTATCGGCCCACCATCAAACCTTTTCCTTTTGGATGAAATTTGAGTGTTGACTTTCACGAAACGCACAGTTTGAAAAACTTTGTTTCTGAATGCGGGAAAAGTTAAAGATTTTATAAGGCCTATATCTAAAGCTCCTAAAGGAGCACATGGCTACCTTTGGGATATATGATATGGAACCACTCACCATCATACATATTTCATTTGGGAGCAGCTAGTGTATTCTCTCTTGAAGATATGCTCATATTCAACTCCTAAGAAACTTAGAGTTCCAAAGCTTGAAATCGTCATATATCTATTTCACAAGCTCTGAATGCGGTTTCTGGCATAGGGGCATACCCCTGATAGAGTATCGGCCCACCATCAAACCTTTTCCTTTTGGATGAAATTTGAGTGTTGACTTTCACGAAACGCACAGTTTGAAAAACTTTGTTTCTGAATGCGGGAAAAGGTAAAGGTTTCATAAAGCCTATATCTAAAGCTCCTAAAGGAGCAGATGGCTACCTTTTGAATATGTGATATGGAACCACTCACCATCATACATATTTCATTTGGAAGCAGCTAGTGTATTCTCTCTTGAAGATATGCTCATATTCAACTCCTAAGAAACTTAGACTTCCAAAGCTTGAAATCGTCATATATCTATTTCACAAGCTCTGAATGCGGTTTCTGGCATATGGGCATACCCCTGATAGAGTATCGGCCCACCATCAAACCTTTTCCTTTTGGATGAAATTTGAGTGTTGACTTTCAAGAAACGCACAGTTTGAAAAACTTTGTTTCTGAATGCGGGAAAAGGTAAAGGTTTCATAAAGCCTATATCTAAAGCTCCTAAAGGAGCAGATGGCTACCTTTTGAATATGTGATATGGAACCACTCACCATCATACATATTTCATTTGGAAGCAGCTAGTGTATTCTCTCTTGAAGATATGCTCATATTCAACTCCTAAGAAACTTAGAGTTCCAAAGCTTGAAATCGTCATATATCTATTTCACAAGCTCTGAATGCGGTTTCTGGCATATGGGCATACCCCTGATAGAGTATTGGCCCACCATCAAACCTTTTCCTTTTGGATGAAATTTGAGTGTTGACTTTCAAGAAATGCGCACTCTGAAAAACTTTGTTTCTGAATGCGGGAAAAGTTAAAGTTTTTATAAGGCCTATATCTAAAGCTCCTAAAGGAGCAGATGGCTACCTTTTGAATATGTGATATGGAACCACTCACCATCATACATATTTCATTTGGAAGCAGCTAGTGTATTCTCTCTTCAAGATATGCTCATATTCAACTCCTAAGAAACTTAGAGTTCCAAAGCTTGAAATCGTCATATATCTATTTCACAAGCTCTGAATGCGGTTTCTGGCATATGGGCATACCCCTGATAGAGTATCGGCCCACCATCAAACCTTTTCCTTTTGGATGAAATTTGAGTGTTGACTTTCAAGAAACGCACAGTTTGAAAAACTTTGTTTCTGAATGCGGGAAAAGGTAAAGGTTTCATAAAGCCTATATCTAAAGCTCCTAAAGGAGCAGATGGCTACCTTTTGAATATGTGATATGGAACCACTCACCATCATACATATTTCATTTGGAAGCAGCTAGTGTATTCTCTCTTGAAGATATGCTCATATTCAACTCCTAAGAAACTTACAGTGCCAAAGCGTGAAATCGTCATATATTTACTTCACAAGCTCTGAATGCGGTTTCTGGCAAATGGGCATACTCCTGATAGAGTATCGGCCCACCATCAAACCTTTTTCTTTTGGATGAAATTTGAGTGTTGACTTTCACGAAACGCACAGTTTGAAAAACTTTGTTTCTGAATGCGGGAAAAGTTAAAGTTTTTATAAGGCCTATATCTAAAGCTCCTAAAGGAGCACATGGCTACCTTTGGGATATATGATATGGAACCACTCACCATCATACATATTTCATTTGGGAGCAGCTAGTGTATTCTCTCTTGAAGATATGCTCATATTCAACTCCTAAGAAACTTAGAGTTCCAAAGCTTGAAATCGTCATATATCTATTTCACAAGCTCTGAATGCGGTTTCTGGCATAGGGGCATACCCCTGATAGAGTATCGGCCCACCATCAAACCTTTTCCTTTTGGATGAAATTTGAGTGTTGACTTTCACGAAACGCACAGTTTGAAAAACTTTGTTTCTGAATGCGGGAAAAGGTAAAGGTTTCATAAAGCCTATATCTAAAGCTCCTAAAGGAGCAGATGGCTACCTTTTGAATATGTGATATGGAACCACTCACCATCATACATATTTCATTTGGAAGCAGCTAGTGTATTCTCTCTTCAAGATATGCTCATATTCAACTCCTAAGAAACTTAGAGTTCCAAAGCTTGAAATCGTCATATATCTATTTCACAAGCTCTGAATGCGGTTTCTGGCATATGGGCATACCCCTGATAGAGTATCGGCCCACCATCAAACCTTTTCCTTTTGGATGAAATTTGAGTGTTGACTTTCAAGAAACGCACAGTTTGAAAAACTTTGTTTCTGAATGCGGGAAAAGGTAAAGGTTTCATAAAGCCTATATCTAAAGCTCCTAAAGGAGCAGATGGCTACCTTTTGAATATGTGATATGGAACCACTCACCATCATACATATTTCATTTGGAAGCAGCTAGTGTATTCTCTCTTGAAGATATGCTCATATTCAACTCCTAAGAAACTTACAGTGCCAAAGCGTGAAATCGTCATATATCTATTTCACAAGCTCTGAATGCGGTTTCTGGCATATGGGCATACCCCTGATAGAGTATCGGCCCACCATCAAACCTTTTCCTTTTGGATGAAATTTGAGTGTTGACTTTCAAGAAACGCACAGTTTGAAAAACTTTGTTTCTGAATGCGGGAAAAGGTAAAGGTTTCATAAAGCCTATATCTAAAGCTCCTAAAGGAGCAGATGGCTACCTTTTGAATATGTGATATGGAACCACTCACCATCATACATATTTCATTTGGAAGCAGCTAGTGTATTCTCTCTTCAAGATATGCTCATATTCAACTCCTGAGAAACTTACAGTGCCAAAGCGTGAAATCGTCATATATTTACTTCACAAGCTCTGCATGCGGTTTCTGGCAAATGGGCATACTCCTGATAGAGTATTGGCCCACCATCAAACCTTTTCCTTTTGGATGAAATTTGAGTGTTGACTTTCAAGAAACGCACAGTTTGAAAAACTTTGTTTCTGAATGCGGGAAAAGGTAAAGGTTTCATAAAGCCTATATCTAAAGCTCCGAAAGGAGCACATGGCTACCTTTGGGATATATGATATGGAACCACTCACCATCATACATATTTCATTTGGGAGCAGCTAGTGTATTCTCTCTTCAAGATATGCTCATATTCAACTCCTAAGAAACTTAGAGTTCCAAAGCTTGAAATCGTCATATATCTATTTCACAAGCTCTGAATGCGGTTTCTGGCATAGGGGCATACCCCTGATAGAGTATCGGCCCACCATCAAACCTTTTCCTTTTGGATGAAATTTGAGTGTTGACTTTCAAGAAACGCACAGTTTGAAAAACTTTGTTTCTGAATGCGGGAAAAGGTAAAGGTTTCATAAAGCCTATATCTAAAGCTCCTAAAGGAGCAGATGGCTACCTTTTGAATATGTGATATGGAACCACTCACCATCATACATATTTCATTTGGAAGCAGCTAGTGTATTCTCTCTTGAAGATATGCTCATATTCAACTCCTAAGAAACTTACAGTGCCAAAGCGTGAAATCGTCATATATCTATTTCACAAGCTCTGAATGCGGTTTCTGGCATATGGGCATACCCCTGATAGAGTATCGGCCCACCATCAAACCTTTTCCTTTTGGATGAAATTTGAGTGTTGACTTTCAAGAAACGCACAGTTTGAAAAACTTTGTTTCTGAATGCGGGAAAAGGTAAAGGTTTCATAAAGCCTATATCTAAAGCTCCTAAAGGAGCAGATGGCTACCTTTTGAATATGTGATATGGAACCACTCACCATCATACATATTTCATTTGGAAGCAGCTAGTGTATTCTCTCTTCAAGATATGCTCATATTCAACTCCTGAGAAACTTACAGTGCCAAAGCGTGAAATCGTCATATATTTACTTCACAAGCTCTGCATGCGGTTTCTGGCAAATGGGCATACTCCTGATAGAGTATTGGCCCACCATCAAACCTTTTCCTTTTGGATGAAATTTGAGTGTTGACTTTCAAGAAACGCACAGTTTGAAAAACTTTGTTTCTGAATGCGGGAAAAGGTAAAGGTTTCATAAAGCCTATATCTAAAGCTCCGAAAGGAGCACATGGCTACCTTTGGGATATATGATATGGAACCACTCACCATCATACATATTTCATTTGGGAGCAGCTAGTGTATTCTCTCTTCAAGATATGCTCATATTCAACTCCTAAGAAACTTAGAGTTCCAAAGCTTGAAATCGTCATATATCTATTTCACAAGCTCTGAATGCGGTTTCTGGCATAGGGGCATACCCCTGATAGAGTATCGGCCCACCATCAAACCTTTTCCTTTTGGATGAAATTTGAGTGTTGACTTTCAAGAAACGCACAGTTTGAAAAACTTTGTTTCTGAATGCGGGAAAAGGTAAAGGTTTCATAAAGCCTATATCTAAAGCTCCTAAAGGAGCAGATGGCTACCTTTTGAATATGTGATATGGAACCACTCACCATCATACATATTTCATTTGGAAGCAGCTAGTGTATTCTCTCTTCAAGATATGCTCATATTCAACTCCTAAGAAACTTAGAGTTCCAAAGCTTGAAATCGTCATATATCTATTTCACAAGCTCTGAATGCGGTTTCTGGCATATGGGCATACCCCTGATAGAGTATCGGCCCACCATCAAACCTTTTCCTTTTGGATGAAATTTGAGTGTTGACTTTCAAGAAATGCGCACTCTGAAAAACTTTGTTTCTGAATGCGGGAAAAGTTAAAGTTTTTATAAGGCCTATATCTAAAGCTCCTAAAGGAGCACATGGCTACCTTTGGGATATATGATATGGAACCACTCACCATCATACATATTTCATTTGGGAGCAGCTAGTGTATTCTCTCTTGAAGATATGCTCATATTCAACTCCTAAGAAACTTAGAGTTCCAAAGCTTGAAATCGTCATATATCTATTTCACAAGCTCTGAATGCGGTTTCTGGCATAGGGGCATACCCCTGATAGAGTATCGGCCCACCATCAAACCTTTTCCTTTTGGATGAAATTTGAGTGTTGACTTTCAAGAAACGCACAGTTTGAAAAACTTTGTTTCTGAATGCGGGAAAAGGTAAAGGTTTCATAAAGCCTATATCTAAAGCTCCTAAAGGAGCAGATGGCTACCTTTGGGATATATGATATGGAACCTCTCACCATCATACATATTTCATTTGGGAGCAGCTAGTGTATTCTCTCTTCAAGATATGCTCATATTCAACTCCTAAGAAACTTAGAGTTCCAAAGCGTGAAATCGTCATATATCTATTTCACAAGCTCTGAATGCGGTTTCTGGCATATGGGCATACCCCTGATAGAGTATTGGCCCACCATCAAACCTTTTCCTTTTGGATGAAATTTGAGTGTTGACTTTCATGAAACGCACAGTTTGAAAAACTTTGTTTCTGAATGCGGGAAAAGTTAAAGTTTTTATAAGGCCTATATCTAAAGCTCCTAAAGGAGCACATGGCTACCTTTGGGATATATGATATGAAACCACTCACCATCATACATATTTCATTTGGGAGCAGCTAGTGTATTCTCTCTTGAAGATATGCTCATATTCAACTCCTAAGAAACTTAGAGTTCCAAAGCTTGAAATCGTCATATATCTATTTCACAAGCTCTGAATGCGGTTTCTGGCATATGGGCATACCCCTGATAGAGTATCGGCCCACCATCAAACCTTTTCCTTTTGGATGAAATTTGAGTGTTGACTTTCAAGAAACGCACAGTTTGAAAAACTTTGTTTCTGAATGCGGGAAAAGGTAAAGGTTTCATAAAGCCTATATCTAAAGCTCCTAAAGGAGCACATCTCTACCTTTGGGATATATGATATGGAACCACTCACCATCATACATATTTCATTTGGGAGCAGCTAGTGTATTCTCTCTTGAAGATATGCTCATATTCAACTCCTAAGAAACTTAGAGTTCCAAAGCTTGAAATCGTCATATATCTATTTCACAAGCTCTGAATGCGGTTTCTGGCATAGGGGCATACCCCTGATAGACTATCGGCCCACCATCAAACCTTTTCCTTTTGGATGAAATTTGAGTGTTGACTTTCAAGAAACGCACAGTTTGAAAAACTTTGTTTCTGAATGCGGGAAAAGGTAAAGGTTTCATAAAGCCTATATCTAAAGCTCCTAAAGGAGCAGATGGCTACCTTTGGGATATATGATATGGAACCTCTCACCATCATACATATTTCATTTGGGAGCGGCTAGTGTATTCTCTCTTGAAGATATGCTCATATTCAACTCCTAAGAAACTTAGAGTTCCAAAGCTTGAAATAGTCATATATCTATTTCACAAGCTCTGAATGCGGTTCCTGGCATATGGGCATACCCCTGATAGAGTATCGGCCCACCATCAAACCTTTTCCTTTTGGATCAAATTTGAGTGTTGACTTTCACGAAACGCACAGTTTGAAAAACTTTGTTTCTGAATGCGGGAAAAGGTAAAGGTTCCATGAAGCCTATATCTAAAGCTCCTAAAGGAGCAGATGGCTACCTTTTGAATATGTGATATGGAACCACTGACCATCATACATATTTCATTTGGAAGCAGCTAGTGTATTCTCTCTTCAAGATATGCTCATATTCAACTCCTAAGAAACTTAGAGTTCCAAAGCTTGAAATCGTCATATATCTATTTCACAAGCTCTGAATGCGGTTTCTGGCATATGGGCATACCCCTGATAGAGTATCGGCCCACCATCAAACCTTTTCCTTTTGGATGAAATTTGAGTGTTGACTTTCAAGAAACGCACAGTTTGAAAAACTTTGTTTCTGAATGCGGGAAAAGGTAAAGGTTTCATAAAGCCTATATCTAAAGCTCCTAAAAGAGCAGATGGCTACCTTTTGAATATGTGATATGGAACCACTCACCATCATACATATTTCATTTGGAAGCAGCTAGTGTATTCTCTCTTCAAGATATGCTCATATTCAACTCCTAAGAAACTTACAGTGCCAAAGCGTGAAATCGTCATATATCTATTTCACAAGCTCTGAATGCGGTTTCTGGCATAGGGGCATACCCCTGATAGAGTATCGGCCCACCATCAAACCTTTTCCTTTTGGATGAAATTTGAGTGTTGACTTTCAAGAAACGCACAGTTTGAAAAACTTTGTTTCTGAATGCGGGAAAAGGTAAAGGTTTCATAAAGCCTATATCTAAAGCTCCTAAAGGAGCAGATGGCTACCTTTTGAATATGTGATATGGAACCACTCACCATCATACATATTTCATTTGGAAGCAGCTAGTGTATTCTCTCTTCAAGATATGCTCATATTCAACTCCTAAGAAACTTAGATTTCCAAAGCTTGAAATCGTCATATATCTATTTCACAAGCTCTGAATGCGGTTTCTGGCATATGGGCATACCCCTGATAGAGTATCGGCCCACCATCAAACCTTTTCCTTTTGGATGAAATTTGAGTGTTGACTTTCAAGAAACGCACAGTTTGAAAAACTTTGTTTCTGAATGCGGGAAAAGGTAAAGGTTTCATAAAGCCTATATCTAAAGCTCCTAAAGGAGCAGATGGCTACCTTTTGAATATGTGATATGGAACCACTCAGCATCATACATATTTCATTTGGAAGCAGCTAGTGTATTCTCTCTTGAAGATATGCTCATATTCAACTCCTAAGAAACTTAGAGTTCCAAAGCTTGAAATCGTCATATATCTATTTCACAAGCTCTGAATGCGGTTTCTGGCATATGGGCATACACCTGATAGAGTTTCGGCCCACCTTCAAACCTTTTCCTTTTCGATGAAATTTGAGTGTTGACTTTCAAGAAACGCACAGTTTGAAAAACTTTGTTTCTGAATGCAGGAAAAGGTAAAGGTTTCATAAAGCCTATATCTAAAGCTCCTAAAGGAGCAGATGGCTACCTTTTGAATATGTGATATGGAACCACTCACCATCATACATATTTCATTTGGAAGCAGCTAGTGTATTCTCTCTTCAAGATATGCTCATATTCAACTCCTAAGAAACTTACAGTGCCAAAGCGTGAAATCGTCATATATTTACTTCACAAGCTCTGAATGCGGTTTCTGGCAAATGGGCATACTCCTGATAGAGTATTGGCCCACCATCAAACCTTTTCCTTTTGGATGAAATTTGAGTGTTGACTTTCAAGAAACGCACAGTTTGAAAAACTTTGTTTCTGAATGCGGGAAAAGGTAAAGGTTTCATAAAGCCTATATCTAAAGCTCCTAAAGGAGCAGATGGCTACCTTTTGACTATGTGATATGGAACCACTCACCATCATACATATTTCATTTGGAAGCAGCTAGTGTATTCTCTCTTCAAGATATGCTCATATTCAACTCCTAAGAAACTTAGAGTTCCAAAGCTTGAAATCGTCATATATCTATTTCACAAGCTCTGAATGCGGTTTCTGGCATATGGGCATACCCCTGATAGAGTATCGGCCCACCATCAAACCTTTTCCTTTTGGATGAAATTTGAGTGTTGACTTTCAAGAAACGCACAGTTTGAAAAACTTTGTTTCTGAATGCGGGAAAAGGTAAAGGTTTCATAAAGCCTATATCTAAAGCTCCTAAAGGAGCAGATGGCTACCTTTTGAATATGTGATATGGAACCACTCACCATCATACATATTTCATTTGGAAGCAGCTAGTGTATTCTCTCTTGAAGATATGCTCATATTCAACTCCTAAGAAACTTAGAGTTCCAAAGCTTGAAATCGTCATATATCTATTTCACAAGCTCTGAATGCGGTTTCTGGCAAATGGGCATACTCCTGATAGAGTATTGGCCCACCATCAAACCTTTTCCTTTTGGATGAAATTTGAGTGTTGACTTTCAAGAAACGCACAGTTTGAAAAACTTTGTTTCTGAATGCGGGAAAAGGTAAAGGTTTCATAAAGCCTATATCTAAAGCTCCTAAAGGAGCAGATGGCTACCTTTGGGATATATGATATGGAACCACTCACCATCATACATATTTCATTTGGGAGCAGCTAGTGTATTCTCTCTTGAAGATATGCACAAATTCAACTCCTAAGAAACTTAGAGTTCCAAAGCTTGAAATCGTCATATATCTATTTCACAAGCTCTGAATGCGGTTTCTGGCATATGGGCATACCCCTGATAGAGTATCGGCCCACCATCAAACCTTTTCCTTTTGGATGAAATTTGAGTGTTGACTTTCAAGAAATGCGCACTCTGAAAAACTTTGTTTCTGAATGCGGGAAAAGTTAAAGTTTTTATAAGGCCTATATCTAAAGCTCCTAAAGGAGCAGATGGCTACCTTTGGGATATATGATATGGATCCACTCACCATCATACATATTTCATTTGGGAGCAGCTAGTGTATTCTCTCTTGAAGATATGCTCAAATTCAACTCCTAAGAAACTTAGAGTTCCAAAGCTTGAAATCGTCATATATCTATTTCACAAGCTCTGAATGCGGTTTCTGGCATATGGGCATACCCCTGATAGAGTATCGGCCGACCATCAAACCTTTTCCTTTTGGATGAAATTTGAGTGTTGACTTTCAAGAAACGCACAGTTTGAAAAACTTTGTTTCTGAATGCGGGAAAAGGTAAAGGTTTCATAAAGCCTATATCTAAAGCTCCTAAAGGAGCAGATGACTACCTTTTGAATATGTGATATGGAACCACTCACCATCATACATATTTCATTTGGAAGCAGCTAGTGTATTCTCTCTTGAAGATATGCTCATATTCAACTCCTAAGAAACTTAGAGTTCCAAAGCTTGAAATCGTCATATATCTATTTCACAAGCTCTGAATGCGGTTTCTGGCATATGGGCATACCCCTGATAGAGTATCGGCCCACCATCAAACCTTTTCCTTTTGGATGAAATTTGAGTGTTGACTTTCAAGAAACGCACAGTTTGAAAAACTTTGTTTCTGAATGCGGGAAAAGGTAAAGGTTTCATAAAGCCTATATCTAAAGCTCCTAAAGGCGCAGATGGCTACCTTTTGAATATGTGATATGGAACCACTCACCATCATACATATTTCATTTGGAAGCAGCTAGTGTATTCTCTCTTGAAGATATGCTCATATTCAACTCCTAAGAAACTTAGAGTTCCAAAGCTTGAAATCGTCATATATCTATTTCACAAGCTCTGAATGCGGTTTCTGGCATATGGGCATACCCCTGATAGAGTATTGGCCCACCATCAAACCTTTTGCTTTTGGATGAAATTTGAGTGTTGACTTTCAAGAAATGCGCACTCTGAAAAACTTTGTTTCTGAATGCGGGAAAAGTTAAAGTTTTTATAAGGCCTATATCTAAAGCTCCTAAAGGAGCAGATGGCTACCTTTGGGATATATGATATGGATCCACTCACCATCATACATATTTCATTTGGGAGCAGCTAGTGTATTCTCTCTTGAAGATATGCTCAAATTCAACTCCTAAGAAACTTAGAGTTCCAAAGCTTGAAATCGTCATATATCTATTTCACAAGCTCTGAATGCGGTTTCTGGAATCTGGGCATACCCCTGATAGAGTATCGGCCCACCATCAAACCTTTTCCTTTTGGATGAAATTTGAGTGTTGACTTTCAAGAAACGCACAGTTTGAAAAACTTTGTTTCTGAATGCGGGAAAAGGTAAAGGTTTCATAAAGCCTATATCTAAAGCTCCTAAAGGAGCAGATGGCTACCTTTTGAATATGTGATATGGAACCACTCACCATCATACATATTTCATTTGGAAACAGCTAGTGTATTCTCTCTTCAGGATATGCTCATATTCAACTCCTAAGAAACTTACAGTGCCAAAGCGTGAAATCGTCATATATTTACTTCACAAGCTCTGAATGCGGTTTCTGGCAAATGGGCATACTCCTGATAGAGTATTGGCCCACCATCAAACCTTTTCCTTTTGGATGAAATTTGAGTGTTGACTTTCAAGAAACGCACAGTTTGAAAAACTTTGTTTCTGAATGCGGGAAAAGGTAAAGGTTTCATAAAGCCTATATCTAAAGCTCCTAAAGGAGCAGATGGCTACCTTTTGAATATGTGATATGGAACCACTCACCATCATACATATTTCATTTGGAAGCAGCTAGTGTATTCTCTCTTGAAGATATGCTCATATTCAACTCCTAAGAAACTTAGAGTTCCAAAGCTTGAAATCGTCATATATCTATTTCACAAGCTCTGAATGCGGTTTCTGGCATATGGGCATACCCCTGATAGAGTATCGGCCCACCATCAAACCTTTTCCTTTTGGATGAAATTTGAGTGTTGACTTTCAAGAAACGCACAGTTTGAAAAACTTTGTTTCTGAATGCGGGAAAAGGTAAAGGTTTCATAAAGCCTATATCTAAAGCTCCTAAAGGAGCAGATGGCTACCTTTTGAATATGTGATATGGAACCACTCACCATCATACATATTTCATTTGGAAGCAGCTAGTGTATTCTCTCTTGAAGATATGCTCATATTCAACTCCTAAGAAACTTAGAGTTCCAAAGCTTGAAATCGTCATATATCTATTTCACAAGCTCTGAATGCGGTTTCTGGCAAATGGGCATACTCCTGATAGAGTATTGGCCCACCATCAAACCTTTTCCTTTTGGATGAAATTTGAGTGTTGACTTTCAAGAAACGCACAGTTTGAAAAACTTTGTTTCTGAATGCGGGAAAAGGTAAAGGTTTCATAAAGCCTATATCTAAAGCTCCTAAAGGAGCAGATGGCTACCTTTGGGATATATGATATGGAACCACTCACCATCATACATATTTCATTTGGGAGCAGCTAGTGTATTCTCTCTTGAAGATATGCACAAATTCAACTCCTAAGAAACTTAGAGTTCCAAAGCTTGAAATCGTCATATATCTATTTCACAAGCTCTGAATGCGGTTTCTGGCATATGGGCATACCCCTGATAGAGTATCGGCCCACCATCAAACCTTTTCCTTTTGGATGAAATTTGAGTGTTGACTTTCAAGAAACGCACAGTTTGAAAAACTTTGTTTCTGAATGCGGGAAAAGGTAAAGGTTTCATAAAGCCTATATCTAAAGCTCCTAAAGGCGCAGATGGCTACCTTTTGAATATGTGATATGGAACCACTCACCATCATACATATTTCATTTGGAAGCAGCTAGTGTATTCTCTCTTGAAGATATGCTCATATTCAACTCCTAAGAAACTTAGAGTTCCAAAGCTTGAAATCGTCATATATCTATTTCACAAGCTCTGAATGCGGTTTCTGGCATATGGGCATACCCCTGATAGAGTATTGGCCCACCATCAAACCTTTTCCTTTTGGATGAAATTTGAGTGTTGACTTTCAAGAAATGCGCACTCTGAAAAACTTTGTTTCTGAATGCGGGAAAAGTTAAAGTTTTTATAAGGCCTATATCTAAAGCTCCTAAAGGAGCACATGGCTACCTTTGGGATATATGATATGGAACCACTCACCATCATACATATTTCATTTGGGAGCAGCTAGTGTATTCTCTCTTGAAGATATGCTCATATTCAACTCCTAAGAAACTTAGAGTTCCAAAGCTTGAAATCGTCATATATCTATTTCACAAGCTCTGAATGCGGTTTCTGGCATATGGGCATACCCCTGATAGAGTATCGGCCCACCATCAAACCTTTTCCTTTTGGATGAAATTTGAGTGTTGACTTTCAAGAAACGCACAGTTTGAAAAACTTTGTTTCTGAATGCGGGAAAAGGTAAAGGTTTCATAAAGCCTATATCTAAAGCTCCTAAAGGCGCAGATGGCTACCTTTTGAATATGTGATATGGAACCACTCACCATCATACATATTTCATTTGGAAGCAGCTAGTGTATTCTCTCTTGAAGATATGCTCATATTCAACTCCTAAGAAACTTAGAGTTCCAAAGCTTGAAATCGTCATATATCTATTTCACAAGCTCTGAATGCGGTTTCTGGCATATGGGCATACCCCTGATAGAGTATCGGCCCACCATCAAACCTTTTCCTTTTGGATGAAATTTGAGTGTTGACTTTCAAGAAACGCACAGTTTGAAAAACTTTGTTTCTGAATGCGGCAAAAGGTAAAGGTTTCATAAAGCCTATATCTAAAGCTCCTAAAGGAGCAGATGGCTACCTTTTGAATATGTGATATGGAACCACTCACCATCATACATATTTCATTTGGAAGCAGCTAGTGTATTCTCTCTTCAGGATATGCTCATATTCAACTCCTAAGAAACTTACAGTGCCAAAGCGTGAAATCGTCATATATTTACTTCACAAGCTCTGAATGCGGTTTCTGGCAAATGGGCATACTCCTGATAGAGTATTGGCCCACCATCAAACCTTTTCCTTTTGGATGAAATTTGAGTGTTGACTTTCAAGAAATGCGCACTCTGAAAAACTTTGTTTCTGAATGCGGGAAAAGTTAAAGTTTTTATAAGGCCTATATCTAAAGCTCCTAAAGGAGCACATGGCTACCTTTGGGATATATGATATGGAACCACTCACCATCATACATATTTCATTTGGGAGCAGCTAGTGTATTCTCTCTTGAAGATATGCTCATTTTCAACTCCTAAGAAACTTAGAGTTCCAAAGCTTGAAATCGTCATATATCTATTTCACAAGCTCTGAATGCGGTTTCTGGCATATGGGCATACCCCTGATAGAGTATCGGCCCACCATCAAACCTTTTCCTTTTGGATGAAATTTGAGTGTTGACTTTCAAGAAACGCACAGTTTGAAAAACTTTGTTTCTGAATGCGGGAAAAGGTAAAGGTTTCATAAAGCCTATATCTAAAGCTCCTAAAGGAGAACATGGCTACCTTTGGGATATATGATATGGAACCACTCACCATCATACATATTTCATTTGGGAGCAGCTAGTGTATTCTCTCTTGAAGATATGCTCATATTCAACTCCTAAGAAACTTAGAGTTCCAAAGCTTGAAATCGTCATATATCTATTTCACAAGCTCTGAATGCGGTTTCTGGCATATGGGCATACCCCTGATAGAGTATCGGCCCACCATCAAACCTTTTCCTTTTGGATGAAATTTGAGTGTTGACTTTCAAGAAACGCACAGTTTGAAAAACTTTGTTTCTGAATGCGGGAAAAGGTAAAGGTTTCATAAAGCCTATATCTAAAGCTCCTAAAGGAGCAGATGGCTACCTTTTGAATATGTGATATGGAACCACTCACCATCATACATATTTCATTTGGAAGCAGCTAGTGTATTCTCTCTTGAAGATATGCTCATATTCAACTCCTAAGAAACTTAGAGTTCCAAAGCTTGAAATCGTCATATATCTATTTCACAAGCTCTGAATGCGGTTTCTGGCATATGGGCATACCCCTGATAGAGTATCGGCCCACCATCAAACCTTTTCCTTTTGGATGAAATTTGAGTGTTGACTTTCAAGAAACGCACAGTTTGAAAAACTTTGTTTCTGAATGCGGGAAAAGGTAAAGGTTTCATAAAGCCTATATCTAAAGCTCCTAAAGGAGAACATGGCTACCTTTGGGATATATGATATGGAACCACTCACCATCATACATATTTCATTTGGGAGCAGCTAGTGTATTCTCTCTTGAAGATATGCTCATATTCAACTCCTAAGAAACTTAGAGTTCCAAAGCTTGAAATCGTCATATATCTATTTCACAAGCTCTGAATGCGGTTTCTGGCATATGGGCATACCCCTGATAGAGTATCGGCCCACCATCAAACCTTTTCCTTTTGGATGAAATTTGAGTGTTGACTTTCAAGAAACGCACAGTTTGAAAAACTTTGTTTCTGAATGCGGGAAAAGGTAAAGGTTTCATAAAGCCTATATCTAAAGCTCCTAAAGGAGCAGATGGCTACCTTTTGAATATGTGATATGGAACCACTCACCATCATACATATTTCATTTGGAAGCAGCTAGTGTATTCTCTCTTGAAGATATGCTGATATTCAACTCCTAAGAAACTTAGAGTTCCAAAGCTTGAAATCGTCATATATCTATTTCACAAGCTCTGAATGCGGTTTCTGGCATATGGGCATACACCTGATAGAGTATCGGCCCACCTTCAAACCTTTTCCTTTTGGATGAAATTTGAGTGTTGACTTTCAAGAAACGCACAGTTTGAAAAACTTTGTTTCTGAATGCGGGAAAAGGTAAAGGTTTCATAAAGCCTATATCTAAAGCTCCTAAAGGAGCAGATGGCTACCTTTTGAATATGTGATATGGAACCACTCACCATCATACATATTTCATTTGGAAGCAGCTAGTGTATTCTCTCTTGAAGATATGCTCATATTCAACTCCTAAGAAACTTAGAGTTCCAAAGCTTGAAATCGTCATATATGTATTTCACAAGCTCTGAATGCGGTTTCTGGCATATGGGCATACCCCTGATAGAGTATCGGCCCACCATCAAACCTTTTCCTTTTGGATGAAATTTGAGTGTTGACTTTCAAGAAACGCACAGTTTGAAAAACTTTGTTTCTGAATGCGGGAAAAGGTAAAGGTTTCATAAAGCCTATATCTAAAGCTCCTAAAGGAGCAGATGGCTACCTTTTGAATATGTGATATGGAACCACTCACCATCATACATATTTCATTTGGAAGCAGCTAGTGTATTCTCTCTTCAAGATATGCTCATATTCAACTCCTAAGAAACTTAGAGTTCCAAAGCTTGAAATCGTCATATATCTATTTCACAAGCTCTGAATGCGGTTTCTGGCATAGGGGCATACCCCTGATAGAGTATCGGCCCACCATCAAACCTTTTCCTTTTGGATGAAATTTGAGTGTTGACTTTCAAGAAACGCACAGTTTGAAAAACTTTGTTTCTGAATGCGGGAAAAGGTAAAGGTTTTTTAAAGCCTATATATAAAGCTCCTAAAGGAGCAGATGGCTCCCTTTGGGATATATGATATGGAACCACTCACCATCATACATATTTCATTTGGGAGCAGCTAGTGTATTCTCTCTTGAAGATATGCTCAAATTCAACTCCTAAGAAACTTAGAGTTCCAAAGCTTGAAATCGTCATATATCTATTTCACAAGCTCTGAATGCGGTTTCTGGCATATGGGCATACCCCTGATAGAGTATCGGCCCACCATCAAACCTTTTCCTTTTGGATGAAATTTGAGTGTTGACTTTCAAGAAACGCACAGTTTGAAAAACTTTGTTTCTGAATGCGGGAAAAGGTAAAGGTTTCATAAAGCCTATATCTAAAGCTCCTAAAGGAGCAGATGGCTACCTTTTGAATATGTGATATGGAACCACTCACCATCATACATATTTCATTTGGAAGCAGCTAGTGTATTCTCTCTTCAGGATATGCTCATATTCAACTCCTAAGAAACTTAGAGTGCCAAAGCTTGAAATCGTCATATATTTACTTCACAAGCTCTGAATGCGGTTTCTGGCAAATGGGCATACTCCTGATAGAGTATTGGCCCACCATCAAACCTTTTCCTTTTGGATGAAATTTGAGTGTTGACTTTCAAGAAACGCACAGTTTGAAAAACTTTGTTTCTGAATGCGGGAAAAGGTAAAGGTTTCATAAAGCCTATATCTAAAGCTCCTAAAGGAGCAGATGGCTACCTTTGGGATATATGATATGGAACCACTCACCATCATACATATTTCATTTGGGAGCAGCTAGTGTATTCTCTCTTGAAGATATGCTCATATTCAACTCCTAAGAAACTTAGAGTTCCAAAGCTTGAAATCGTCATATATCTATTTCACAAGCTCTGAATGCGGTTTCTGGCATAGGGGCATACCCCTGATAGAGTATCGGCCCACCATCAAACCTTTTCCTTTTGGATGAAATTTGAGTGTTGACTTTCAAGAAACGCACAGTTTGAAAAACTTTGTTTCTGAATGCGGGAAAAGGTAAAGGTTTCTTAAAGCCTATATATAAAGCTCCTAAAGGAGCAGATGGCTCCCTTTGGGATATATGATATGGAACCACTCACCATCATACATATTTCATTTGGGAGCAGCTAGTGTATTCTCTCTTGAAGATATGCTCAAATTCAACTCCTAAGAAACTTAGAGTTCCAAAGCTTGAAATCGTCATATATCTATTTCACAAGCTCTGAATGCGGTTTCTGGCATATGGGCATACCCCTGATAGAGTATCGGCCCACCATCAAACCTTTTCCTTTTGGATGAAATTTGAGTGTTGACTTTCAAGAAACGCACAGTTTGAAAAACTTTGTTTCTGAATGCGGGAAAAGGTAAAGGTTTCATAAAGCCTATATCTAAAGCTCCTAAAGGAGCAGATGGCTACCTTTTGAATATGTGATATGGAACCACTCACCATCATACATATTTCATTTGGAAGCAGCTAGTGTATTCTCTCTTCAGGATATGCTCATAGTCAACTCCTAAGAAACTTAGAGTGCCAAAGCTTGAAATCGTCATATATTTACTTCACAAGCTCTGAATGCGGTTTCTGACAAATGGGCATACTCCTGATAGAGTATTGGCCCACCATCAAACCTTTTCCTTTTGGATGAAATTTGAGTGTTGACTTTCAAGAAACGCACAGTTTGAAAAACTTTGTTTCTGAATGCGGGAAAAGGTAAAGGTTTCATAAAGCCTATATCTAAAGGTCCTAAAGGAGCAGATGGCTACCTTTGGGATATATGATATGGAACCACTCACCATCATACATATTTCATTTGGGAGCAGCTAGTGTATTCTCTCTTGAAGATATGCTCATATTCAACTCCTAAGAAACTTAGAGTTCCAAAGCTTGAAATCGTCATATATCTATTTCACAAGCTCTGAATGCGGTTTCTGGCATATGGGCATACCCCTGATAGAGTATCGGCCCACCATCAAACCTTTTCCTTTTGGATGAAATTTGAGTGTTGACTTTCAAGAAACGCACAGTTTGAAAAACTTTGTTTCTGAATGCGGGAAAAGGTAAAGGTTTCATAAAGCCTATATCTAAAGCTCCTAAAGGAGCAGATGGCTACCTTTTGAATATGTGATATGGAACCACTCACCATCATACAAATTTCATTTGGAAGCAGCTAGTGTATTCTCTCTTCAAGATATGCTCATATTCAACTCCTAAGAAACTTAGAGTGCCAAAGCTTGAAATCGTCATATATTTACTTCACAAGCTCAGAATGCGGTTTCTGGCAAATGGGCATACTCCTGATAGAGTATTGGCCCACCATCAAACCTTTTCCTTTTGGATGAAATTTGAGTGTTGACTTTCAAGAAATGCGCACTCTGAAAAACTTTGTGTCTGAATGCGGGAAAAGGTAAAGTTTTTATAAGGCCTATATCTAAAGCTCCTAAAGGAGCACATGGCTACCTTTGGGATATATGATATGGAACCACTCACCATCATACATATTTCATTTTGGAGCAGCTAGTGTATTCTCTCTTGAAGATATGCTCATATTCAACTCCTAAGAAACTTAGAGTTCCAAAGCTTGAAATCGTCATATATCTATTTCACAAGCTCTGAATGCGGTTTCTGGCATATGGGCATACCCCTGATAGAGTATCGGCCCACCATCAAACCTTTTCCTTTTGGATGAAATTTGAGTGTTGACTTTCAAGAAACGCACAGTTTGAAAAACTTTGTTTCTGAATGCGGGAAAAGGTAAAGGTTTCATAAAGCCTATATCTAAAGCTCCTAAAGGAGAACATGGCTACCTTTGGGATATATGATATGGAACCACTCACCATCATACATATTTCATTTGGGAGCAGCTAGTGTATTCTCTCTTGAAGATATGCTCATATTCAACTCCTAAGAAACTTAGAGTTCCAAAGCTTGAAATCGTCATATATCTATTTCACAAGCTCTGAATGCGGTTTCTGGCATATGGGCATACCCCTGATAGAGTATCGGCCCACCATCAAACCTTTTCCTTTTGGATGAAATTTGAGTGTTGACTTTAAAGAAACGCACAGTTTGAAAAACTTTGTTTCTGAATGCGGGAAAAGGTAAAGGTTTCATAAAGCCTATATCTAAAGCTCCTAAAGGAGCAGATGGCTACCTTTTGAATATGTGATATGGAACCACTCACCATCATACATATTTCATTTGGAAGCAGCTAGTGTATTCTCTCTTGAAGATATGCTCATATTCAACTCCTAAGAAACTTAGAGTTCCAAAGCTTGAAATCGTCATATATCTATTTCACAAGCTCTGAATGCGGTTTCTGGCATATGGGCATACACCTGATAGAGTATCGGCCCACCTTCAAACCTTTTTCTTTTGGATGAAATTTGAGTGTTGACTTTCAAGAAACGCACAGTTTGAAAAACTTTGTTTCTGAATGCGGGAAAAGGTAAAGGTTTCATAAAGCCTATATCTAAAGCTCCTAAAGGAGCAGATGGCTACCTTTTGAATATGTGATATGGAACCACTCACCATCATACATATTTCATTTGGAAGCAGCTAGTGTATTCTCTCTTGAAGATATGCTCATATTCAACTCCTAAGAAACTTAGAGTTCCAAAGCTTGAAATCGTCATATATGTATTTCACAAGCTCTGCATGCGGTTTCTGGCATATGGGCATACCCCTGATAGAGTATCGGCCCACCATCAAACCTTTTCCTTTTGGATGAAATTTGAGTGTTGACTTTCAAGAAACGCACAGTTTGAAAAACTTTGTTTCTGAATGCGGGAAAAGGTAAAGGTTTCATAAAGCCTATATCTAAAGCTCCTAAAGGAGCAGATGGCTACCTTTTGAATATGTGATATGGAACCACTCACCATCATACATATTTCATTTGGAAGCAGCTAGTGTATTCTCTCTTGAAGATATGCTCATATTCAACTCCTAAGAAACTTAGAGTTCCAAAGCTTGAAATCGTCATATATCTATTTCACAAGCTCTGAATGCGGTTTCTGGCATAGGGGCATACCCCTGATAGAGTATCGGCCCACCATCAAACCTTTTCCTTTTGGATGAAATTTGAGTGTTGACTTTCAAGAAACGCACAGTTTGAAAAACTTTGTTTCTGAATGCGGGAAAAGGTAAAGGTTTCTTAAAGCCTATATATAAAGCTCCTAAAGGAGCAGATGGCTCCCTTTGGGATATATGATATGGAACCACTCACCATCATACATATTTCATTTGGGAGCAGCTAGTGTATTCTCTCTTGAAGATATGCTCAAATTCAACTCCTAAGAAACTTAGAGTTCCAAAGCTTGAAATCGTCATATATCTATTTCACAAGCTCTGAATGCGGTTTCTGGCATATGGGCATACCCCTGATAGAGTATCGGCCCACCATCAAACCTTTTCCTTTTGGATGAAATTTGAGTGTTGACTTTCAAGAAACGCACAGTTTGAAAAACTTTGTTTCTGAATGCGGGAAAAGGTAAAGGTTTCATAAAGCCTATATCTAAAGCTCCTAAAGGAGCAGATGGCTACCTTTTGAATATGTGATATGGAACCACTCACCATCATACATATTTCATTTGGAAGCAGCTAGTGTATTCTCTCTTCAGGATATGCTCATATTCAACTCCTAAGAAACTTAGAGTGCCAAAGCTTGAAATCGTCATATATTTACTTCACAAGCTCTGAATGCGGTTTCTGGCAAATGGGCATACTCCTGATAGAGTATTGGCCCACCATCAAACCTTTTCCTTTTGGATGAAATTTGAGTGTTGACTTTCAAGAAACACACAGTTTGAAAAACTTTGTTTCTGAATGCGGGAAAAGGTAAAGGTTTCATAAAGCCTATATCTAAAGCTCCTAAAGGAGCAGATGGCTACCTTTGGGATATATGATATGGAACGACTCACCATCATACATATTTCATTTGGGAGCAGCTAGTGTATTCTCTCTTGAAGATATGCTCATATTCAACTCCTAAGAAACTTAGAGTTCCAAAGCTTGAAATCGTCATATATCTATTTCACAAGCTCTGAATGCGGTTTCTGGCATAGGGGCATACCCCTGATAGAGTATCGGCCCACCATCAAACCTTTTCCTTTTGGATGAAATTTGAGTGTTGACTTTCAAGAAACGCACAGTTTGAAAAACTTTGTTTCTGAATGCGGGAAAAGGTAAAGGTTTCTTAAAGCCTATATATAAAGCTCCTAAAGGAGCAGATGGCTCCCTTTGGGATATATGATATGGAACCACTCACCATCATACATATTTCATTTGGGAGCAGCTAGTGTATTCTCTCTTGAAGATATGCTCAAATTCAACTCCTAAGAAACTTAGAGTTCCAAAGCTTGAAATCGTCATATATCTATTTCACAAGCTCTGAATGCGGTTTCTGGCATATGGGCATACCCCTGATAGAGTATCGGCCCACCATCAAACCTTTTCCTTTTGGATGAAATTTGAGTGTTGACTTTCAAGAAACGCACAGTTTGAAAAACTTTGTTTCTGAATGCGGGAAAAGGTAAAGGTTTCATAAAGCCTATATCTAAAGCTCCTAAAGGAGCAGATGGCTACCTTTTGAATATGTGATATGGAACCACTCACCATCATACATATTTCATTTGGAAGCAGCTAGTGTATTCTCTCTTCAGGATATGCTCATATTCAACTCCTAAGAAACTTAGAGTGCCAAAGCTTGAAATCGTCATATATTTACTTCACAAGCTCTGAATGCGGTTTCTGGCAAATGGGCATACTCCTGATAGAGTATTGGCCCACCATCAAACCTTTTCCTTTTGGATGAAATTTGAGTGTTGACTTTCAAGAAACACACAGTTTGAAAAACTTTGTTTCTGAATGCGGGAAAAGGTAAAGGTTTCATAAAGCCTATATCTAAAGCTCCTAAAGGAGCAGATGGCTACCTTTGGGATATATGATATGGAACCACTCACCATCATACATATTTCATTTGGGAGCAGCTAGTGTATTCTCTCTTGAAGATATGCTCATATTCAACTCCTAAGAAACTTAGAGTTCCAAAGCTTGAAATCGTCATATATCTATTTCACAAGCTCTGAATGCGGTTTCTGGCATAGTGGCATACCCCTGATAGAGTATCGGCCCACCATCAAACCTTTTCCTTTTGGATGAAATTTGAGTGTTGACTTTCAAGAAACGCACAGTTTGAAAAACTTTGTTTCTGAATGCGGGAAAAGGTAAAGGTTTCTTAAAGCCTATATATAAAGCTCCTAAAGGAGCAGATGGCTCCCTTTGGGATATATGATATGGAACCACTCACCATCATACATATTTCATTTGGGAGCAGCTAGTGTATTCTCTCTTGAAGATATGCTCATATTCAACTCCTAAGAAACTTAGAGTTCCAAAGCTTGAAATCGTCATATATCTATTTCACAAGCTCTGAATGCGTTTTCTGGCATAGGGGCATACCCCTGATAGAGTATCGGCCCACCATCAAACCTTTTCCTTTTGGATGAAATTTGAGTGTTGACTTTCAAGAAACGCACAGTTTGAAAAACTTTGTTTCTGAATGCGGGAAAAGGTAAAGGTTTCTTAAAGCCTATATATAAAGCTCCTAAAGGAGCAGATGGCTCCCTTTGGGATATATGATATGGAACCACTCACCATCATACATATTTCATTTGGGAGCAGCTAGTGTATTCTCTCTTGAAGATATGCTCAAATTCAACTCCTAAGAAACTTAGAGTTCCAAAGCTTGAAATCGTCATATATCTATTTCACAAGCTCTGAATGCGGTTTCTGGCATATGGGCATACCCCTGATAGAGTATCGGCCCACCATCAAACCTTTTCCTTTTGGATGAAATTTGAGTGTTGACTTTCAAGAAACGCACAGTTTGAAAAACTTTGTTTCTGAATGCGGGAAAAGGTAAAGGTTTCATAAAGCCTATATCTAAAGCTCCTAAAGGAGCAGATGGCTACCTTTTGAATATGTGATATGGAACCACTCACCATCATACATATTTCATTTGGAAGCAGCTAGTGTATTCTCTCTTCAGGATATGCTCATATTCAACTCCTAAGAAACTTAGAGTGCCAAAGCTTGAAATCGTCATATATTTACTTCACAAGCTCTGAATGCGGTTTCTGGCAAATGGGCATACTCCTGATAGAGTATTGGCCCACCATCAAACCTTTTCCTTTTGGATGAAATTTGAGTGTTGACTTTCAAGAAACGCACAGTTTGAAAAACTTTGTTTCTGAATGCGGGAAAAGGTAAAGGTTTCATAAAGCCTATATCTAAAGCTCCTAAAGGAGCAGATGGCTACCTTTGGGATATATGATATGGAACCACTCACCATCATACATATTTCATTTGGGAGCAGCTAGTGTATTCTCTCTTGAAGATATGCTCATATTCAACTCCTAAGAAACTTAGAGTGCCAAAGCTTGAAATCGTCATATATTTACTTCACAAGCTCAGAATGCGGTTTCTGGCAAATGGGCATACTCCTGATAGAGTATTGGCCCACCATCAAACCTTTTCCTTTTGGATGAAATTTGAGTGTTGACTTTCAAGAAATGCGCACTCTGAAAAACTTTGTGTCTGAATGCGGGAAAAGGTAAAGTTTTTATAAGGCCTATATCTAAAGCTCCTAAAGGAGCACATGGCTACCTTTGGGATATATGATATGGAACCACTCACCATCATACATATTTCATTTGGGAGCAGCTAGTGTATTCTCTCTTGAAGATATGCTCAAATTCAACTCCTAAGAAACAGAGTTCCAAAGCTTGAAATCGTCATATATCTATTTCACAAGCTCTGAATGCGGTATCTGGCATAGGGGCATACTCCTGATAGAGTATCGGCCCACCATCAAACCTTTTCCTTTTGGATGAAATTTGAGTGTTGACTTTCAAGAAACGCACAGTTTGAAAAACTTTGTTTCTGAATGCGGGAAAAGGTAAAGGTTTCATAAAAACTATATCTAAAGCTCCTAAAGGAGCAGATGGCTACCTTTTGAATATGTGATATGGAACCACTCACCATCATACATATTTCATTTGGAAGCAGCTAGTGTATTCTCTCTTGAAGATATGCTCATATTCAACTCCTAAGAAACTTAGAGTTCCAAAGCTTGAAATCGTCATATATCTATTTCACAAGCTCTGAATGCGGTTTCTGGCATAGGGGCATACCCCTGATAGAGTATCGGCCCACCATCAAACCTTTTCCTTTTGGATGAAATTTGAGTGTTGACTTTCAAGAAACGCACAGTTTGAAAAACTTTGTTTCTGAATGCGGGAAAAGGTAAAGGTTTCTTAAAGCCTATATATAAAGCTCCTAAAGGAGCAGATGGCTCCCTTTGGGATATATGATATGGAACCACTCACCATCATACATATTTCATTTGGGAGCAGCTAGTGTATTCTCTCTTGAAGATATGCTCAAATTCAACTCCTAAGAAACTTAGAGTTCCAAAGCTTGAAATCGTCATATATCTATTTCACAAGCTCTGAATGCGGTTTCTGGCATATGGGCATACCCCTGATAGAGTATCGGCCCACCTTCAAACCTTTTCCTTTTGGATGAAATTTGAGTGTTGACTTTCAAGAAACGCACAGTTTGAAAAACTTTGTTTCTGAATGCGGGAAAAGGTAAAGGTTTCATAAAGCCTATATCTAAAGCTCCTAAAGGAGCAGATGGCTACCTTTTGAATATGTGATATGGAACCACTCACCATCATACATATTTCATTTGGAAGCAGCTAGTGTATTCTCTCTTCAGGATATGCTCATATTCAACTCCTAAGAAACTTAGAGTGCCAAAGCTTGAAATCGTCATATATTTACTTCACAAGCTCTGAATGCGGTTTCTGGCAAATGGGCATACTCCTGATAGAGTATTGGCCCACCATCAAACCTTTTCCTTTTGGATGAAATTTGAGTGTTGACTTTCAAGAAACACACAGTTTGAAAAACTTTGTTTCTGAATGCGGGAAAAGGTAAAGGTTTCATAAAGCCTATATCTAAAGCTCCTAAAGGAGCAGATGGCTACCTTTGGGATATATGATATGGAACCACTCACCATCATACATATTTCATTTGGGAGCAGCTAGTGTATTCTCTCTTGAAGATATGCTCATATTCAACTCCTAAGAAACTTAGAGTTCCAAAGCTTGAAATCGTCATATATCTATTTCACAAGCTCTGAATGCGGTTTCTGGCATAGGGGCATACCCCTGATAGAGTATCGGCCCACCATCAAACCTTTTCCTTTTGCATGAAATTTGAGTGTTGACTTTCAAGAAACGCACAGTTTGAAAAACTTTGTTTCTGAATGCGGGAAAAGGTAAAGGTTTCTTAAAGCCTATATATAAAGCTCCTAAAGGAGCAGATGGCTCCCTTTGGGATATATGATATGGAACCACTCACCATCATACATATTTCATTTGGGAGCAGCTAGTGTATTCTCTCTTGAAGATATGCTCATATTCAACTCCTAAGAAACTTAGAGTTCCAAAGCTTGAAATCGTCATATATCTATTTCACAAGCTCTGAATGCGGTTTCTGGCATAGGGGCATACCCCTGATAGAGTATCGGCCCACCATCAAACCTTTTCCTTTTGGATGAAATTTGAGTGTTGACTTTCAAGAAACGCACAGTTTGAAAAACTTTGTTTCTGAATGCGGGAAAAGGTAAAGGTTTCTTAAAGCCTATATATAAAGCTCCTAAAGGAGCAGATGGCTCCCTTTGGGATATATGATATGGAACCACTCACCATCATACATATTTCATTTGGGAGCAGCTAGTGTATTCTCTCTTGAAGATATGCTCAAATTCAACTCCTAAGAAACTTAGAGTTCCAAAGCTTGAAATCGTCATATATCTATTTCACAAGCTCTGAATGCGGTTTCTGGCATATGGGCATACCCCTGATAGAGTATCGGCCCACCATCAAACCTTTTCCTTTTGGATGAAATTTGAGTGTTGACTTTCAAGAAACGCACAGTTTGAAAAACTTTGTTTCTGAATGCGGGAAAAGGTAAAGGTTTCATAAAGCCTATATCTAAAGCTCCTAAAGGAGCAGATGGCTACCTTTGGGATATATGATATGGAACCACTCACCATCATACATATTTCATTTGGGAGCAGCTAGTGTATTCTCTCTTGAAGATATGCTCATATTCAACTCCTAAGAAACTTAGAGTTCCAAAGCTTGAAATCGTCATATATCTATTTCACAAGCTCTGAATGCGGTTTCTGGCATATGGGCATACCCCTGATAGAGTATCGGCCCACCATCAAACCTTTTCCTTTTGGATGAAATTTGAGTGTTGACTTTCAAGAAACGCACAGTTTGAAAAACTTTGTTTCTGAATGCGGGAAAAGGTAAAGGTTTCATAAAGCCTATATCTAAAGCTCCTAAAGGAGCAGATGGCTACCTTTTGAATATGTGATATGGAACCCCTCACCATCATACATATTTCATTTGGAAGCAGCTAGTGTATTCTCTCTTCAAGATATGCTCATATTCAACTCCTAAGAAACTTAGAGTGCCAAAGCTTGAAATCGTCATATATTTACTTCACAAGCTCAGAATGCGGTTTCTGGCAAATGGGCATACTCCTGATAGAGTATTGGCCCACCATCAAACCTTTTCCTTTTGGATGAAATTTGAGTGTTGACTTTCAAGAAATGCGCACTCTGAAAAACTTTGTGTCTGAATGCGGGAAAAGGTAAAGTTTTTATAAGGCCTATATCTAAAGCTCCTAAAGGAGCACATGGCTACCTTTGGGATATATGATATGGAACCACTCACCATCATACATATTTCATTTGGGAGCAGCTAGTGTATTCTCTCTTGAAGATATGCTCAAATTCAACTCCTAAGAAACAGAGTTCCAAAGCTTGAAATCGTCATATATCTATTTCACAAGCTCTGAATGCGGTATCTGGCATAGGGGCATACTCCTGATAGAGTATCGGCCCACCATCAAACCTTTTCCTTTTGGATGAAATTTGAGTGTTGACTTTCAAGAAACGCACAGTTTGAAAAACTTTGTTTCTGAATGCGGGAAAAGGTAAAGGTTTCATAAAAACTATATCTAAAGCTCCTAAAGGAGCAGATGGCTACCTTTTGAATATGTGATATGGAACCACTCACCATCATACATATTTCATTTGGAAGCAGCTAGTGTATTCTCTCTTGAAGATATGCTCATATGCAACTCCTAAGAAACTTAGAGTTCCAAAGCTTGAAATCGTCATATATCTATTTCACAAGCTCTGAATGCGGTTTCTGGCATAGGGGCATACCCCTGATAGAGTATCGGCCCACCATCAAACCTTTTCCTTTTGGATGAAATTTGAGTGTTGACTTTCAAGAAACGCACAGTTTGAAAAACTTTGTTTCTGAATGCGGGAAAAGGTAAAGGTTTCTTAAAGCCTATATATAAAGCTCCTAAAGGAGCAGATGGCTCCCTTTGGGATATATGATATGGAACCACTCACCATCATACATATTTCATTTGGGAGCAGCTAGTGTATTCTCTCTTGAAGATATGCTCAAATTCAACTCCTAAGAAACTTAGAGTTCCAAAGCTTGAAATCGTCATATATCTATTTCACAAGCTCTGAATGCGGTTTCTGGCATATGGGCATACCCCTGATAGAGTATCGGCCCACCATCAAACCTTTTCCTTTTGGATGAAATTTGAGTGTTGACTTTCAAGAAACGCACAGTTTGAAAAACTTTGTTTCTGAATGCGGGAAAAGGTAAAGGTTTCATAAAGCCTATATCTAAAGCTCCTAAAGGAGCAGATGGCTACCTTTTGAATATGTGATATGGAACCACTCACCATCATACATATTTCATTTGGAAGCAGCTAGTGTATTCTCTCTTCAGGATATGCTCATATTCAACTCCTAAGAAACTTAGAGTGCCAAAGCTTGAAATCGTCATATATTTACTTCACAAGCTCTGAATGCGGTTTCTGGCAAATGGGCATACTCCTGATAGAGTATTGGCCCACCATCAAACCTTTTCCTTTTGGATGAAATTTGATTGTTGACTTTCAAGAAACACACAGTTTGAAAAACTTTGTTTCTGAATGCGGGAAAAGGTAAAGGTTTCATAAAGCCTATATCTAAAGCTCCTAAAGGAGCAGATGGCTACCGTTGGGATATATGATATGGAACCACTCACCATCATACATATTTCATTTGGGAGCAGCTAGTGTATTCTCTCTTGAAGATATGCTCATATTCAACTCCTAAGAAACTTAGAGTTCCAAAGCTTGAAATCGTCATATATCTATTTCACAAGCTCTGAATGCGGTTTCTGGCATAGGGGCATACCCCTGATAGAGTATCGGCCCACCATCAAACCTTTTCCTTTTGGATGAAATTTGAGTGTTGACTTTCAAGAAACGCACAGTTTGAAAAACTTTGTTTCTGAATGCGGGAAAAGGTAAAGGTTTCTTAAAGCCTATATATAAAGCTCCTAAAGGAGCAGATGGCTCCCTTTGGGATATATGATATGGAACCACTCACCATCATACATATTTCATTTGGGAGCAGCTAGTGTATTCTCTCTTGAAGATATGCTCATATTCAACTCCTAAGAAACTTAGAGTTCCAAAGCTTGAAATCGTCATATATCTATTTCACAAGCTCTGAATGCGGTTTCTGGCATAGGGGCATACCCCTGATAGAGTATCGGCCCACCATCAAACCTTTTCCTTTTGGATGAAATTTGAGTGTTGACTTTCAAGAAACGCACAGTTTGAAAAACTTTGTTTCTGAATGCGGGAAAAGGTAAAGGTTTCTTAAAGCCTATATATAAAGCTCCTAAAGGAGCAGATGGCTCCCTTTGGGATATATGATATGGAACCACTCACCATCATACATATTTCATTTGGGAGCAGCTAGTGTATTCTCTCTTGAAGATATGCTCAAATTCAACTCCTAAGAAACTTAGAGTTCCAAAGCTTGAAATCGTCATATATCTATTTCACAAGCTCTGAATGCGGTTTCTGGCATATGGGCATACCCCTGATAGAGTATCGGCCCACCATCAAACCTTTTCCTTTTGGATGAAATTTGAGTGTTGACTTTCAAGAAACGCACAGTTTGAAAAACTTTGTTTCTGAATGCGGGAAAAGGTAAAGGTTTCATAAAGCCTATATCTAAAGCTCCTAAAGGAGCAGATGGCTACCTTTTGAATATGTGATATGGAACCACTCACCATCATACATATTTCATTTGGAAGCAGCTAGTGTATTCTCTCTTCAGGATATGCTCATATTCAACTCCTAAGAAACTTAGAGTGCCAAAGCTTGAAATCGTCATATATTTACTTCACAAGCTCTGAATGCGGTTTCTGGCAAATGGGCATACTCCTGATAGAGTATTGGCCCACCATCAAACCTTTTCCTTTTGGATGAAATTTGAGTGTTGACTTTCAAGAAACGCACAGTTTGAAAAACTTTGTTTCTGAATGCGGGAAAAGGTAAAGGTTTCATAAAGCCTATATCTAAAGCTCCTAAAGGAGCAGATGGCTACCTTTGGGATATATGATATGGAACCACTCACCATCATACATATTTCATTTGGGAGCAGCTAGTGTATTCTCTCTTGAAGATATGCTCATATTCAACTCCTAAGAAACTTAGAGTTCCAAAGCTTGAAATCGTCATATATCTATTTCACAAGCTCTGAATGCGGTTTCTGGCATATGGGCATACCCCTGATAGAGTATCGGCCCACCATCAAACCTTTTCCTTTTGGATGAAATTTGAGTGTTGACTTTCAAGAAACGCACAGTTTGAAAAACTTTGTTTCTGAATGCGGGAAAAGGTAAAGGTTTCATAAAGCCTATATCTAAAGCTCCTAAAGGAGCAGATGGCTACCTTTTGAATATGTGATATGGAACCACTCACCATCATACATATTTCATTTGGAAGCAGCTAGTGTATTCTCTCTTCAAGATATGCTCATATTCAACTCCTAAGAAACTTAGAGTGCCAAAGCTTGAAATCGTCATATATTTACTTCACAAGCTCAGAATGCGGTTTCTGGCAAATGGGCATACTCCTGATAGAGTATTGGCCCACCATCAAACCTTTTCCTTTTGGATGAAATTTGAGTGTTGACTTTCAAGAAATGCGCACTCTGAAAAACTTTGTGTCTGAATGCGGGAAAAGGTAAAGTTTTTATAAGGCCTATATCTAAAGCTCCTAAAGGAGCACATGGCTACCTTTGGGATATATGATATGGAACCACTCACCATCATACATATTTCATTTGGGAGCAGCTAGTGTATTCTCTCTTGAAGATATGCTCAAATTCAACTCCTAAGAAACAGAGTTCCAAAGCTTGAAATCGTCATATATCTATTTCACAAGCTCTGAATGCGGTATCTGGCGTAGGGGCATACTCCTGATAGAGTATCGGCCCACCATCAAACCTTTTCCTTTTGGATGAAATTTGAGTGTTGACTTTCAAGAAACGCACAGTTTGAAAAACTTTGTTTCTGAATGCGGGAAAAGGTAAAGGTTTCATAAAGCCTATATCTAAAGCTCCTAAAGGAGCAGATGGCTACCTTTTGAATATGTGATATGGAACCACTCACCATCATACATATTTCATTTGGAAGCAGCTAGTGTATTCTCTCTTCAAGATATGCTAATATTCAACTCCTAAGAAACTTAGAGTGCCAAAGCTTGAAATCGTCATATATTTACTTCACAAGCTCTGAATGCGGTTTCTGGCAAATGGGCATACTCCTGATAGAGTATTGGCCCACCATCAAACCTTTTCCTTTTGGATGAAATTTGAGTGTTGACTTTCAAGAAATGCGCACTCTGAAAAACTTTGTTTCTGAATGCGGGAAAAGTTAAAGTTTTTATAAGGCCTATATCTAAAGCTCCTAAAGGAGCACATGGCTACCTTTGGGATATATGATATGGAACCACTCACCATCATACATATTTCATTTGTGAGCAGCTAGTGTTTTCTCTCTTGAAGATATGCTCAAATTCAACTCCTAAGAAACTTAGAGTTCCAAAGCTTGAAATCGTCATATATCTATTTCACAAGCTCTGAATGCGGTTTCTGGCATAGGGGCATACCCCTGATAGAGTATCGGCCCATCATCAAACCTTTTCCTTTTGGATGAAATTTGAGTGTTGACTTTCAAGAAACGCACAGTTTGAAAAACTTTGTTTCTGAATGCGGGAAAAGGTAAAGGTTTCATAAAGCCTATATCTAAAGCTCCTAAAGGAGCAGATGGCTACCTTTTGAATATGTGATATGGAACCACACACCATCATACATATTTCATTTGGAAGCAGCTAGTGTATTCTCTCTTGAAGATATGCTCATATTCAACTCCTAAGAAACTTAGAGTTCCAAAGCTTGAAATCGTCATATATCTATTTCACAAGCTCTGAATGCGGTTTCTGGCATATGGGCATGCCCCTGATAGAGGATCGGCCCACCATCAAACCTTTTCCTTTTGGATGAAATTTGAGTGTTGACTTTCAAGAAACGCACAGTTTGAAAAACTTTGTTTCTGAATGCGGGAAAAGGTAAAGGTTTCATAAAGCCTATATCTAAAGCTCCTAAAGGAGCAGATGGCTACCTTTTGAATATGTGATATGGAACCACTCACCATCATACATATTTCATTTGGAAGCAGCTAGTGTATTCTCTCTTCAAGATATGCTCATATTCAACTCCTAAGAAACTTAGAGTTCCAAAGCTTGAAATCGTCATATATCTATTTCACAAGCTCTGAATGCGGTTTCTGGAATATGGGCATACCCCTGATAGAGTATCGGCCCACCATCAAACCTTTTCCTTTTGGATGAAATTTGAGTGTTGACTTTCAAGAAACGCACAGTTTGAAAAACTTTGTTTCTGAATGCGGGAAAAGTTAAAGTTTTTATAAGGCCTATATCTAAAGCTCCTAAAGGAGCACATGGCTACCTTTGGGATATATGATATGGAACCACTCACCATCATACATATTTCATTTGGGAGCAGCTAGTTTATTCTCTCTTGAAGATATGCTCATATTCAACTCCTAAGAAACTTAGAGTTCCAAAGCTTGAAATCGTCATATATCTATTTCACAAGCTCTGAATGCGGTTTCTAGCATATGGGCATACCCCTGATAGAGAATCGGCCCACCATCAAACTTTTCCTTTTGGATGAAATTTGAGTGTTGACTTTCAAGAAACGTACAGTTTGAAAAACTTTGTATCTGAATGCGGGAAAAGGTAAAGGTTTCATAAAGCCTATATCTAAAGCTCCTAAAGGAGCAGATGGCTACCTTTTGAATATGTGAAATGGAACCACTCACCATCATACATATTTCATTTGGAAGCAGATAGTGTATTCTCTCTTGAAGATATGCTCATATTCAACTCCTAAGAAACTTAGAGTTCCAAAGCTTGAAATCGTCATATATCTATTTCACAAGCTCTGAATGCGGTTTCTGGCATATGGGCATACCCCTGATAGAGGATCGGCCCACCATCAAACCTTTTCCTTTTGGATGAAATTTGAGTGTTGACTTTCAAGAAACGCACAGTTTGAAAAACTTTGTTTCTGAATGCGGGAAAAGTTAAAGTTTTTATAAGGCCTATATCTAAAGCTCCTAAAGGAGCACATGGCTACCTTTGGGATATATGATATGGAACCACTCACCATCATACATATTTCATTTGGGAGCAGCTAGTTTATTCTCTCTTGAAGATATGCTCATATTCAACTCCTAAGAAACTTAGAGTTCCAAAGCTTGAAATCGTCATATATCTATTTCACAAGCTCTGAATGCGGTTTCTGGCATATGGGCATGCCCCTGATAGAGGATCGGCCCACCATCAAACCTTTTCCTTTTGGATGAAATTTGAGTGTTGACTTTCAAGAAACGCACAGTTTGAAAAACTTTGTTTCTGAATGCGGGAAAAGGTAAAGGTTTCATAAAGCCTATATCTAAAGCTCCTAAAGGAGCAGATGGCTACCTTTTGAATATGTGATATGGAACCACTCACCATCATACATATTTCATTTGGAAGCAGCTAGTGTATTCTCTCTTGAAGATATGTTCATATTCAACTCCTAAGAAACTTAGAGTTCCAAAGCTTGAAATCGTCATATATCTATTTCACAAGCTCTGAATGCGGTTTCTGGAATATGGGCATACCCCTGATAGAGTATCGGCCCACCATTAACCTTTTCCTTTTGGATGAAATTTGAGTGTTGACTTTCAAGAAACGCACAGTTTGAAAAACTTTGTTTCTGAATGCGGGAAAAGTTAAAGTTTTTATAAGGCCTATATCTAAAGCTCCTAAAGGAGCACATGGCTACCTTTGGGATATATGATATGGAACCACTCACCATCATACATATTTCATTTGGGAGCAGCTAGTTTATTCTCTCTTGAAGATATGCTCATATTCAACTCCTAAGAAACTTAGAGTTCCAAAGCTTGAAATCGTCATATATCTATTTCACAAGCTCTGAATGCGGTTTCTAGCATATGGGCATACCCCTGATAGAGAATCGGCCCACCATCAAACCTTTTCCTTTTGGATGAAATTTGAGTGTTGACTTTCAAGAAACGTACAGTTTGAAAAACTTTGTATCTGAATGCGGGAAAAGGTAAAGGTTTCATAAAGCCTATATCTAAAGCTCCTAAAGGAGCAGATGGCTACCTTTTGAATATGTGATATGGAACCACTCACCATCATACATATTTCATTTGGAAGCAGCTAGTGTATTCTCTCTTGAAGATATGCTCATATTCAACTCCTAAGAAACTTAGAGTTCCAAAGCTTGAAATCGTCATATATCTATTTCACAAGCTCTGAATGCGGTTTCTGGCATATGGGCATACCCCTGATAGAGGATCGGCCCACCATCAAACCTTTTCCTTTTGGATGAAATTTGAGTGTTGACTTTCAAGAAACGCACAGTTTGAAAAACTTTGTTTCTGAATGCGGGAAAAGTTAAAGTTTTTATAAGGCCTATATCTAAAGCTCCTAAAGGAGCACATGGCTACCTTTGGGATATATGATATGGAACCACTCACCATCATACATATTTCATTTGGGAGCAGCTAGTGTATTCTCTCTTGAAGATATGCTCATATTCAACTCCTAAGAAACTTAGAGTTCCAAAGCTTGAAATCGTCATATATCTATTTCACAAGCTCTGAATGCGGTTTCTAGCATATGGGCATACCCCTGATAGAGAATCGGCCCACCATCAAACCTTTTCCTTTTGGATGAAATTTGAGTGTTGACTTTCAAGAAACGTACAGTTTGAAAAACTTTGTATCTGAATGCGGGAAAAGGTAAAGGTTTCATAAAGCCTATATCTAAAGCTCCTAAAGGAGCAGATGGCTACCTTTTGAATATGTGATATGGAACCACTCACCATCATACATATTTCATTTGGAAGCAGCTAGTGTATTCTCTCTTGAAGATATGCTCATATTCAACTCCTAAGAAACTTAGAGTTCCAAAGCTTGAAATCGTCATATATCTATTTCACAAGCTCTGAATGCGGTTTCTGGCATATGGGCATACCCCTGATAGAGGATCGGCCCACCATCAAACCTTTTCCTTTTGGATGAAATTTGAGTGTTGACTTTCAAGAAACGCACAGTTTGAAAAACTTTGTTTCTGAATGCGGGAAAAGTTAAAGTTTTTATAAGGCCTATATCTAAAGCTCCTAAAGGAGCACATGGCTACCTTTGGGATATATGATATGGAACCACTCACCATCATACATATTTCATTTGGGAGCAGCTAGTGTATTCTCTCTTGAAGATATGCTCATATTCAACTCCTAAGAAACTTAGAGTTCCAAAGCTTGAAATCGTCATATATCTATTTCACAAGCTCTGAATGCGGTTTCTAGCATATGGGCATACCCCTGATAGAGAATCGGCCCACCATCAAACCTTTTCCTTTTGGATGAAATTTGAGTGTTGACTTTCAAGAAACGTACAGTTTGAAAAACTTTGTATCTGAATGCGGGAAAAGGTAAAGGTTTCATAAAGCCTATATCTAAAGCTCCTAAAGGAGCAGATGGCTACCTTTTGAATATGTGATATGGAACCACTCACCATCATACATATTTCATTTGGAAGCAGCTAGTGTATTCTCTCTTGAAGATATGCTCATATTCAACTCCTAAGAAACTTAGAGTTCCAAAGCTTGAAATCGTCATATATCTATTTCACAAGCTCTGAATGCGGTTTCTGGCATATGGGCATACCCCTGATAGAGGATCGGCCCACCATCAAACCTTTTCCTTTTGGATGAAATTTGAGTGTTGACTTTCAAGAAACGCACAGTTTGAAAAACTTTGTTTCTGAATGCGGGAAAAGGTAATGGTTTCATAAAGCCTATATCTAAAGCTCCTAAAGGAGCAGATGGCTACCTTTTGAATATGTGATATGGAACCACTCACCATCATACATATTTCATTTGGAAGCAGCTAGTGTATTCTCTCTTGAAGATATGCTCATATTCAACTCCTAAGAAACTTAGAGTTCCAAAGCTTGAAATCGTCATATATCTATTTCACAAGCTCTGAATGCGGTTTCTGGCATATGGGCATACCCCTGATAGAGTATCGGCCCACCATCAAACCTTTTCCTTTTGGATGAAATTTGAGTGTTGACTTTCAAGAAACGCACAGTTTGAAAAACTTTGTTTCTGAATCCGGGAAAAGGTAAAGGTTTCATAAAGCCTATATCTAAAGCTCCTAAAGGAGCAGATGGCTACCTTTTGAATATATGATATGGAACCACTCACCATCATACATATTTCATTTGGAAGCAGCTAGTGTATTCTCTCTTCAAGATATGCTCATAATCAACTCCTAAGAAACTTAGAGTGCCAAAGCTTGAAATCGTCATATATTTACTTCACAAGCACTGAATGCGGTTTCTGGCAAATGGGCATACTCCTGATAGAGTATTGGCCCACCATCAAACCTTTTCCTTTTGGATGAAATTTGAGTGTTGACTTTCAAGAAATGCGCACTCTGAAAAACTTTGTTTCTGAATGCGGGAAAAGTTAAAGTTTTTATAAGGCCTATATCTAAAGCTAATAAAGGAGCACATGGCTACCTTTGGGATATATGATATGGAACCACTCACCATCATACATATTTCATTTGGGAGCAGCTAGTGTATTCTCAGGCGGCACGGATGGTGCAGTGGGTAGCACTGCCGCCTCACAGCAAGGAGGTCCTGGGTTCGAATCCCCGTCGGCCGGGGCCTCTCTGTGCGGAGTTTGCATGTTCTCCCCGTGTCTGCGTGGGTTTCCTCCGGGTACTCCGGTTTCCTCCCACAGTCCAAAGACATGCAGGTTAGGCCGATTGGAGAGTCTAAATTGCCCGTGTGAGTGAATGGTGTGTGTGCCCTGCGATGGACTGGCGACCTGTCCAGGGTGTATTCCTGCCTTTCGCCCAATGTATGCTGGGATAGGCTCCAGCCCCCCTGCGACCCTGATCGGGATAAGCGGGTTCAGATAATGGATGGATGGATAGTGTATTCTCTCTTGAAGATATGCTCATATTCAACTCCTAAGAAACTTAGAGTTCCAAAGCTTGAAATCGTCATATATCTATTTCACAAGCTCTGAATGCGGTTTCTGGCATATGGGCATACCCCTGATAGAGGATCGGCCCACCATCAAACCTTTTCCTTTTGGATGAAATTTGAGTGTTGACTTTCAAGAAGCGCACAGTTTGAAAAACTTTGTTTCTGAATGCGGGAAAAGGTAAAGGTTTCATAAAGCCTATATCTAAAGCTCCTAAAGGAGCAGATGGCTACCTTTTGAATATGTGATATGGAACCACTCACCATCATACATATTTCATTTGGAAGCAGCTAGTGTATTCTCTCTTGAAGATATGCTCATATTCAACTCCTAAGAAACGTAGAGTTCCAAAGCTTGAAATCGTCATATATCTATTTCACAAGCTCTGAATGCGGTTTCTGGCATATGGGCATTCCCCTGATAGAGTATCGGCCCACCATCAAACCTTTTCCTTTTGGATGAAATTTGAGTGTTGACTTTCAAGAAACGCACAGTTTGAAAAACTTTGTTTCTGAATGCGGGAAAAGGTAAAGGTTTCATAAAGCCTATATCTAAAGCTCCTAAAGGAGCAGATGGCTACCTTTTGAATATGTGATATGGAACCACTCACCATCATACATATTTCATTTGGAAGCAGCTAGTGTATTCTCTCTTGAAGATATGCTCATATTCAACTCCTAAGAAACTTAGAGTTCCAAAGCTTGAAATCGTCATATATCTATTTCACAAGCTCTGAATGCGGTTTCTGGCATATGGGCATACCCCTGATAGAGTATCGGCCCACCATCAAACCTTTTCCTTTTGGATGAAATTTGAGTGTTGACTTTCAAGAAACGCACAGTTTGAAAAACTTTGTTTCTGAATGCGGGAAAAGGTAAAGGTTTCATAAAGCCTATATCTAAAGCTCCTAAAGGAGCAGATGGCTACCTTTTGAATATATGATATGGAACCACTCACCATCATACATATTTCATTTGGAAGCAGCTAGTGTATTCTCTCTTCAAGATATGCTCATAATCAACTCCTAAGAAACTTAGAGTGCCAAAGCTTGAAATCGTCATATATTTACTTCACAAGCACTGAATGCGGTTTCTGGCAAATGGGCATACTCCTGATAGAGTATTGGCCCACCATCAAACCTTTTCCTTTTGGATGAAATTTGAGTGTTGACTTTCAAGAAATGCGCACTCTGAAAAACTTTGTTTCTGAATGCGGGAAAAGTTAAAGTTTTTATAAGGCCTATATCTAAAGCTAATAAAGGAGCACATGGCTACCTTTGGGATATATGATATGGAACCACTCACCATCATACATATTTCATTTGGGAGCAGCTAGTGTATTCTCAGGCGGCACGGATGGTGCAGTGGGTAGCACTGCCGCCTCACAGCAAGGAGGTCCTGGGTTCGAATCCCCGTCGGCCGGGGCCTCTCTGTGCGGAGTTTGCATGTTCTCCCCGTGTCTGCGTGGGTTTCCTCCGGGTACTCCGGTTTCCTCCCACAGTCCAAAGACATGCAGGTTAGGCCGATTGGAGAGTCTAAATTGCCCGTGTGAGTGAATGGTGTGTGTGCCCTGCGATGGACTGGCGACCTGTCCAGGGTGTATTCCTGCCTTTCGCCCAATGTATGCTGGGATAGGCTCCAGCCCCCCTGCGACCCTGATCGGGATAAGCGGGTTCAGATAATGGATGGATGGATAGTGTATTCTCTCTTGAAGATATGCTCATATTCAACTCCTAAGAAACTTAGAGTTCCAAAGCTTGAAATCGTCATATATCTATTTCACAAGCTCTGAATGCGGTTTCTGGCATATGGGCATACCCCTGATAGAGGATCGGCCCACCATCAAACCTTTTCCTTTTGGATGAAATTTGAGTGTTGACTTTCAAGAAGCGCACAGTTTGAAAAACTTTGTTTCTGAATGCGGGAAAAGGTAAAGGTTTCATAAAGCCTATATCTAAAGCTCCTAAAGGAGCAGATGGCTACCTTTTGAATATGTGATATGGAACCACTCACCATCATACATATTTCATTTGGAAGCAGCTAGTGTATTCTCTCTTGAAGATATGCTCATATTCAACTCCTAAGAAACGTAGAGTTCCAAAGCTTGAAATCGTCATATATCTATTTCACAAGCTCTGAATGCGGTTTCTGGCATATGGGCATTCCCCTGATAGAGTATCGGCCCACCATCAAACCTTTTCCTTTTGGATGAAATTTGAGTGTTGACTTTCAAGAAACGCACAGTTTGAAAAACTTTGTTTCTGAATGCGGGAAAAGGTAAAGGTTTCATAAAGCCTATATCTAAAGCTCCTAAAGGAGCAGATGGCTACCTTTTGAATATGTGATATGGAACCACTCACCATCATACATATTTCATTTGGAAGCAGCTAGTGTATTCTCTCTTCAAGATATGCTCATAATCAACTCCTAAGAAACTTAGAGTGCCAAAGCTTGAAATCGTCATATATTTACTTCACAAGCACTGAATGCGGTTTCTGGCAAATGGGCATACTCCTGATAGAGTATTGGCCCACCATCAAACCTTTTCCTTTTGGATGAAATTTGAGTGTTGACTTTCAAGAAATGCGCACTCTGAAAAACTTTGTTTCTGAATGCGGGAAAAGTTAAAGTTTTTATAAGGCCTATATCTAAAGCTAATAAAGGAGCACATGGCTACCTTTGGGATATATGATATGGAACCACTCACCATCATACATATTTCATTTGGGAGCAGCTAGTGTATTCTCAGGCGGCACGGATGGTGCAGTGGGTAGCACTGCCGCCTCACAGCAAGGAGGTCCTGGGTTCGAATCCCCGTCGGCCGGGGCCTCTCTGTGCGGAGTTTGCATGTTCTCCCCGTGTCTGCGTGGGTTTCCTCCGGGTACTCCGGTTTCCTCCCACAGTCCAAAGACATGCAGGTTAGGCCGATTGGAGAGTCTAAATTGCCCGTGTGAGTGAATGGTGTGTGTGCCCTGCGATGGACTGGCGACCTGTCCAGGGTGTATTCCTGCCTTTCGCCCAATGTATGCTGGGATAGGCTCCAGCCCCCCTGCGACCCTGATCGGGATAAGCGGGTTCAGATAATGGATGGATGGATAGTGTATTCTCTCTTGAAGATATGCTCATATTCAACTCCTAAGAAACTTAGAGTTCCAAAGCTTGAAATCGTCATATATCTATTTCACAAGCTCTGAATGCGGTTTCTGGCATATGGGCATACCCCTGATAGAGGATCGGCCCACCATCAAACCTTTTCCTTTTGGATGAAATTTGAGTGTTGACTTTCAAGAAGCGCACAGTTTGAAAAACTTTGTTTCTGAATGCGGGAAAAGGTAAAGGTTTCATAAAGCCTATATCTAAAGCTCCTAAAGGAGCAGATGGCTACCTTTTGAATATGTGATATGGAACCACTCACCATCATACATATTTCATTTGGAAGCAGCTAGTGTATTCTCTCTTGAAGATATGCTCATATTCAACTCCTAAGAAACGTAGAGTTCCAAAGCTTGAAATCGTCATATATCTATTTCACAAGCTCTGAATGCGGTTTCTGGCATATGGGCATTCCCCTGATAGAGTATCGGCCCACCATCAAACCTTTTCCTTTTGGATGAAATTTGAGTGTTGACTTTCAAGAAACGCACAGTTTGAAAAACTTTGTTTCTGAATGCGGGAAAAGGTAAAGGTTTCATAAAGCCTATATCTAAAGCTCCTAAAGGAGCAGATGGCTACCTTTTGAATATGTGATATGGAACCACTCACCATCATACATATTTCATTTGGAAGCAGCTAGTGTATTCTCTCTTCAAGATATGCTCATAATCAACTCCTAAGAAACTTAGAGTGCCAAACCTTGAAATCGTCATATATTTACTTCACAAGCTCTGAATGCGGTTTCTGGCAAATGGGCATACTCCTGATAGAGTATTGGCCCACCATCAAACCTTTTCCTTTTGGATGAAATTTGAGTGTTGACTTTCAAGAAACGCACAGTTTGAAAAACTTTGTTTCTGAATGCGGGAAAAGGTAAAGGTTTCATAAAGCCTATATCTAAAGCTCCTAAAGGAGCAGATGGCTACCTTTTGAATATGTGATATGGAACCACTCACCATCATACATATTTCATTTGGAAGCAGCTAGTGTATTCTCTCTTCAAGATATGCTCATAATCAACTCCTAAGAAACTTAGAGTTCCAAAGCTTGAAATCGTCATATATCTATTTCACAAGCTCTGAATCCGGTTTCTGGCATATGGGCATACCCCTGATAGAGGATCGGCCCACCATCAAACCTTTTCCTTTTGGATGAAATTTGAGTGTTGACTTTCAAGAAGCGCACAGTTTGAAAAACTTTGTTTCTGAATGCGGGAAAAGGTAAAGGTTTCATAAAGCCTATATCTAAAGCTCCTAAAGGAGCAGATGGCTACCTTTTGAATATGTGATATGGAACCACTCACCATCATACATATTTCATTTGGAAGCAGCTAGTGTATTCTCTCTTGAAGATATGCTCATATTCAACTCCTAAGAAACGTAGAGTTCCAAAGCTTGAAATCGTCATATATCTATTTCACAAGCTCTGAATGCGGTTTCTGGCATATGGGCATTCCCCTGATAGAGTATCGGCCCACCATCAAACCTTTTCCTTTTGGATGAAATTTGAGTGTTGACTTTCAAGAAACGCACAGTTTGAAAAACTTTGTTTCTGAATGCGGGAAAAGGTAAAGGTTTCATAAAGCCTATATCTAAAGCTCCTAAAGGAGCAGATGGCTACCTTTTGAATATGTGATATGGAACCACTCACCATCATACATATTTCATTTGGAAGCAGCTAGTGTATTCTCTCTTCAAGATATGCTCATAATCAACTCCTAAGAAACTTAGAGTGCCAAACCTTGAAATCGTCATATATTTACTTCACAAGCTCTGAATGCGGTTTCTGGCAAATGGGCATACTCCTGATAGAGTATTGGCCCACCATCAAACCTTTTCCTTTTGGATGAAATTTGAGTGTTGACTTTCAAGAAACGCACAGTTTGAAAAACTTTGTTTCTGAATGCGGGAAAAGGTAAAGGTTTCATAAAGCCTATATCTAAAGCTCCTAAAGGAGCAGATGGCTACCTTTTGAATATGTGATATGGAACCACTCACCATCATACATATTTCATTTGGAAGCAGCTAGTGTATTCTCTCTTCAAGATATGCTCATAATCAACTCCTAAGAAACTTAGAGTTCCAAAGCTTGAAATCGTCATATATCTATTTCACAAGCTCTGAATCCGGTTTCTGGCATATGGGCATACCCCTGATAGAGTATCGGCCCACCATCAAACCTTTTCCTTTTGGATGAAATTTGAGTGTTGACTTTCAAGAAACGCACAGTTTGAAAAACTTTGTTTCTGAATGCGGGAAAAGGTAAAGGTTTCATAAAGCCTATATCTAAAGCTCCTAAAGGAGCAGATGGCTACCTTTTGAATATGTGATATGGAACCACTCACCATCATACATATTTCATTTGGAAGCAGCTAGTGTATTCTCTCATGAAGATATGCTCATATTCAACTCCTAAGAAACTTAGAGTTCCAAAGCTTGAAATCGTCATATATCTATTTCACAAGCTCTGAATGCGGTTTCTGGCATATGGGCATTCCCCTGATAGAGTATCGGCCCACCATCAAACCTTTTCCTTTTGGATGAAATTTGAGTGTTAACTTTCAAGAAACGCGCAGTTTGAAAAACTTTGTTTCTGAATGCGGGAAAAGGTAAAGGTTTCATAAAGCCTATATCTAAAGCTCCTAAAGGAGCAGATGGCTACCTTTTGAATATGTGATATGGAACCACTCACCATCATACATATTTCATTTGGAAGCAGCTAGTGTATTCTCTCTTCAAGATATGCTCATAATCAACTCCTAAGAAACTTAGAGTGCCAAAGCTTGAAATCGTCATATATTTACTTCACAAGCTCTGAATGCGGTTTCTGGCAAATGGGCATACTCCTGATAGAGTATTGGCCCACCATCAAACCTTTTCCTTTTGGATGAAATTTGAGTGTTGACTTTCAAGAAATGCGCACTCTGAAAAACTTTGTTTCTGAATGCGGGAAAAGTTAAAGTTTTTAGAAGGCCTATATCTAAAGCTCCTAAAGGAGCACATGGCTACCTTTGGGATATATGATATAGAAACCACTCACCATCATACATATTTCATTTGGGAGCAGCTAGTGTATTCTCTCTTGAAGATATGCTCATATTCAACTCCTAAGAAACTTAGAGTTCCAAAGCTTGAAATCGTCATATATCTATTTCACAAGCTCTGAATGCGGTTTCTGGCATATGGGCATACCCCTGATAGAGTATCGGCCCACCATCAAACCTTTTCCTTTTGGATGAAATTTGAGTGTTGACTTTCAAGAAACGCACAGTTTGAAAAACTTTGTTTCTGAATGCGGGAAAAGGTAAAGGTTTCATAAAGCCTATATCTAAAGCTCCTAAAGGAGCACATGGCTACCTTTGGGATATATGATATGGAACCACTCACCATCATACATATTTCATTTGGGAGCAGCTAGTGTATTCTCTCTTGAAGATATGCTCATATTCAACTCCTAAGAAACTTAGAGTTCCAAAGCTTGAAATCGTCATATATCTATTTCACAAGCTCTGAATGCGGTTTCTGGCATATGGGCATACCCCTGATAGAGTATCGGCCCACCATCAAACCTTTTCCTTTTGGATGAAATTTGAGTGTTGACTTTCAAGAAACGCACAGTTTGAAAAACTTTGTTTCTGAATGCGGGAAAAGGTAAAGGTTTCATAAAGCCTATATCTAAAGCTCCTAAAGGAGCAGATGGCTACCTTTTGAATATGTGATATGGAACCACTCACCATCATACATATTTCATTTGGAAGCAGCTAGTGTATTCTCTCTTGAAGATATGCTCATATTCAACTCATAAGAAACTTAGAGTTCCAAAGCTTGAAATCGTCATATATCTATTTCACAAGCTCTGAATGCGGTTTCTGGCATATGGGCATTCCCCTGATAGAGTATCGGCCCTCCATCAAACCTTTTCCTTTTGGATGAAATTTGAGTGTTGACTTTCAAGAAACGCACAGTTTGAAAAACTTTGTTTCTGAATGCGGGAAAAGGTAAAGGTTTCATAAAGCCTATATCTAAAGCTCCTAAAGGAGCAGATGGCTACCTTTTGAATATGTGATATGGAACCACTCACCATCATACATATTTCATTTGGAAGCAGCTAGTGTATTCTCTCTTCAAGATATGCTCATAATCAACTCCTAAGAAACTTAGAGTGCCAAAGCTTGAAATCGTCATATATTTACTTCACAAGCTCTGAATGCGGTTTCTGGCAAATGGGCATACTCCTGATAGAGTATTGGCCCACCATCAAACCTTTTCCTTTTGGATGAAATTTGAGTGTTGACTTTCAAGAAATGCGCACTCTGAAAAACTTTGTTTCTGAATGCGGGAAAAGTTACAGTTTTTAGAAGGCCTATATCTAAAGCTCCTAAATGAGCACATGGCTACCTTTAAGATATATGATATGGAACCACTCACCATCATACATATTTCATTTGGGAGCAGCTAGTGTATTCTCTCTTGAAGATATGCTCATATTCAACTCCTAAGAAACTTAGAGTTCCAAAGCTTGAAATCGTCATATATCTATTTCACAAGCTCTGAATGCGGTTTCTGGCATATGGGCATACCCCTGATAGAGTATCGGCCCACCATCAAACCTTTTCCTTTTGGATGAAATTTGAGTGTTGACTTTCAAGAAACGCACAGTTTGAAAAACTTTGTTTCTGAATGCGGGAAAAGGTAAAGGTTTCATAAAGCCTATATCTAAAGCTCCTAAAGGAGCAGATGGCTACCTTTTGAATATGTGATATGGAACCACTCACCATCATACATATTTCATTTGGGAGCAGCTAGTGTATTCTCTCTTGAAGATATGCTCATATTCAACTCCTAAGAAACTTAGAGTTCCAAAGCTTGAAATCGTCATATATCTATTTCACAAGCTCTGAATGCGGTTTCTAGCATATGGGCATACCCCTGATAGAGAATCGGCCCACCATCAAACCTTTTCCTTTTGGATGAAATTTGAGTGTTGACTTTCAAGAAACGCACAGTTTGAAAAACTTTGTTTCTGAATGCGGGAAAAGGTAAAGGTTTCATAAAGCCTATATCTAAAGCTCCTAAAGGAGCAGATGGCTACCTTTTGAATATGTGATATGGAACCACTCACCATCATACATATTTCATTTGGAAGCAGCTAGTGTATTCTCTCTTGAAGATATGCTCATATTCAACTCCTAAGAAACTTAGAGTTCCAAAGCTTGAAATCGTCATATATCTATTTCACAAGCTCTGAATGCGGTTTCTGGCATATGGGCATTCCCTTGATAGAGTATCGGCCCACCATCAAACCTTTTCCTTTTGGATGAAATTTGAGTGTTGACTTTCAAGAAACGCACAGTTTGAAAAACTTTGTTTCTGAATGCGGGAAAAGGTAAAGGTTTCATAAAGCCTATATCTAAAGCTCCTAAAGGAGCAGATGGCTACCTTTTGAATATGTGATATGGAACCACTCACCATCATACATATTTCATTTGGAAGCAGCTAGTGTATTCTCTCTTCAAGATATGCTCATAATCAACTCCTAAGAAACTTAGAGTGCCAGACATTGAAATCGTCATATATTTACTTCACAAGCTCTGAATGCGGTTTCTGGCAAATGGGCATACTCCTGATAGAGTATTGGCCCACCATCAAACCTTTTCCTTTTGGATGAAATTTGAGTGTTGACTTTCAAGAAATGCGCACTCTGAAAAACTTTGTTTCTGAATGCGGGAAAAGTTAAAGTTTTTAGAAGGCCTATATCTAAAGCTCCTAAAGGAGCACATGGCTACCTTTGGGATATATGATATGGAACCACTCACCATCATACATATTTCATTTGGGAGCAGCTAGTGTATTCTCTCTTGAAGATATGCTCATATTCAACTCCTAAGAAACTTAGAGTTCCAAAGCTTGAAATCGTCATATATCTATTTCACAAGCTCTGAATGCGGTTTCTGGCATATGGGCATACCCCTGATAGAGTATCGGCCCACCATCAAACCTTTTCCTTTTGGATGAAATTTGAGTGTTGACTTTCAAGAAACGCACAGTTTGAAAAACTTTGTTTCTGAATGCGGGAAAAGGTAAAGGTTTCATAAAGCCTACATCTAAAGCTCCTAAAGGAGCAGATGGCTACCTTTTGAATATGTGATATGGAACCACTCACCATCATACATATTTCATTTGGGAGCAGCTAGTGTATTCTCTCTTGAAGACATGCTCATATTCAACTCCTAAGAAACTTAGAGTTCCAAAGCTTGAAATCGTCATATATCTATTTCACAAGCTCTGAATGCGGTTTCTAGCATATGGGCATACCCCTGATAGAGAATCGGCCCACCATCAAACCTTTTCCTTTTGGATGAAATTTGAGTGTTGACTTTCAAGAAACGCACAGTTTGAAAAACTTTGTTTCTGAATGCGGGAAAAGGTAAAGGTTTCATAAAGCCTATATCTAAAGCTCCTAAAGGAGCAGATGGCTACCTTTTGAATATGTGATATGGAACCACTCACCATCATACATATTTCATTTGGAAGCAGCTAGTGTATTCTCTCTTGAAGATATGCTCATATTCAACTCCTAAGAAACTTAGAGTGCCAAAGCGTGAAATCGTCATATATTTACTTCACAAGCTCTGAATGCGGTTTCTGGCAAATGGGCAAACTCCTGATAGAGTATTGGCCCACCATCAAACCTTTTCCTTTTGGATGAAATTTGAATGTTGACTTTCAAGAAATGCGCACTCTGAAAAACTTTGTTTCTGAATGCGGGAAAAGTTAAAGTTTTTATAAGGCCTATATCTAAAGCTCCTAAAGGAGCACATGGCTACCTTTGGGAGATATGATATGGAACCACTCACCATCATACATATTTCATTTGGGAGCAGCTAGTGTATTCTCTCTTGAAGATATGCTCATATTCAACTCCTAAGAAACTTAGAGTTCCAAAGCTTGAAATCGTCATATATCTATTTCACAAGCTCTGAATGCGGTTTCTGGCATATGGGCATACCCCTGATAGAGTATCGGCCCACCATCAAACCTTTTCCTTTTGGATGAAATTTGAGTGTTGACTTTCAAGAAATGCGCACTCTGAAAAACTTTGTTTCTGAATGCGGGAAAAGGTAAAGGTTTCATAAAGCCTATATCTAAAGCTCCTAAAGGAGCAGATGGCTACCTTTTGAATATGTGATATGGAACCACTCACCATCATACATATTTCATTTGGAAGCAGCTAGTGTATTCCCTCTTGAAGATATGCTCATATTCAACTCCTAAGAAACTTAGAGTTCCAAAGCTTGAAATCGTCATATATCTATTTCACAAGCTCTGAATGCGGTTTCTGGCATATGGGCATTCCCCTGATAGAGTATCGGCCCACCATCAAACCTTTTCCTTTTGGATGAAATTTGAGTGTTGACTTTCAAGAAACGCACAGTTTGAAAAACTTTGTTTCTGAATGCGGGAAAAGGTAAAGGTTTCATAAAGCCTATATCTAAAGCTCCTAAAGGAGCAGATGGCTACCTTTTGAATATGTGATATGGAACCACTCACCATCATACATATTTCATTTGGAAGCAGCTAGTGTATTCTCTCTTGAAGATATGCTCATATTCAACTCCTAAGAAACTTAGAGTTCCAAAGCTTGAAATCGTCATATATCTATTTCACAAGCTCTGAATGCGGTTTCTGGCATATGGGCATTCCCCTGATAGAGTATCGGCCCACCATCAAACCTTTTCCTTTTGGATGAAATTTGAGTGTTGACTTTCAAGAAACGCACAGTTTGAAAAACTTTGTTTCTGAATGCGGGAAAAGGTAAAGGTTTCATAAAGCCTATATCTAAAGCTCCTAAAGGAGCAGATGGCTACCTTTTGAATATGTGATATGGAACCACTCACCATCATACATATTTCATTTGGAAGCAGCTAGTGTATTCTCTCTTCAAGATATGCTCATAATCAACTCCTAAGAAACTTAGAGTGCCAGACATTGAAATCGTCATATATTTACTTCACAAGCTCTGAATGCGGTTTCTGGCAAATGGGCATACTCCTGATAGAGTATTGGCCCACCATCAAACCTTTTCCTTTTGGATGAAATTTGAGTGTTGACTTTCAAGAAATGCGCACTCTGAAAAACTTTGTTTCTGAATGCGGGAAAAGTTAAAGTTTTTAGAAGGCCTATATCTAAAGCTCCTAAAGGAGCACATGGCTACCTTTGGGATATATGATATGGAACCACTCACCATCATACATATTTCATTTGGGAGCAGCTAGTGTATTCTCTCTTGAAGATATGCTCATATTCAACTCCTAAGAAACTTAGAGTTCCAAAGCTTGAAATCGTCATATATCTATTTCACAAGCTCTGAATGCGGTTTCTGGCATATGGGCATACCCCTGATAGAGTATCGGCCCACCATCAAACCTTTTCCTTTTGGATGAAATTTGAGTGTTGACTTTCAAGAAACGCACAGTTTGAAAAACTTTGTTTCTGAATGCGGGAAAAGGTAAAGGTTTCATAAAGCCTACATCTAAAGCTCCTAAAGGAGCAGATGGCTACCTTTTGAATATGTGATATGGAACCACTCACCATCATACATATTTCATTTGGGAGCAGCTAGTGTATTCTCTCTTGAAGATATGCTCATATTCAACTCCTAAGAAACTTAGAGTTCCAAAGCTTGAAATCGTCATATATCTATTTCAGAAGCTCTGAATGCGGTTTCTAGCATATGGGCATACCCCTGATAGAGAATCGGCCCACCATCAAACCTTTTCCTTTTGGATGAAATTTGAGTGTTGACTTTCAAGAAACGCACAGTTTGAAAAACTTTGTTTCTGAATGCGGGAAAAGGTAAAGGTTTCATAAAGCCTATATCTAAAGCTCCTAAAGGAGCAGATGGCTACCTTTTGAATATGTGATATGGAACCACTCACCATCATACATATTTCATTTGGAAGCAGCTAGTGTATTCTCTCTTGAAGATATGCTCATATTCAACTCCTAAGAAACTTAGAGTGCCAAAGCGTGAAATCGTCATATATTTACTTCACAAGCTCTGAATGCGGTTTCTGGCAAATGGGCAAACTCCTGATAGAGTATTGGCCCACCATCAAACCTTTTCCTTTTGGATGAAATTTGAATGTTGACTTTCAAGAAATGCGCACTCTGAAAAACTTTGTTTCTGAATGCGGGAAAAGTTAAAGTTTTTATAAGGCCTATATCTAAAGCTCCTAAAGGAGCACATGGCTACCTTTGGGAGATATGATATGGAACCACTCACCATCATACATATTTCATTTGGGAGCAGCTAGTGTATTCTCTCTTGAAGATATGCTCATATTCAACTCCTAAGAAACTTAGAGTTCCAAAGCTTGAAATCGTCATATATCTATTTCACAAGCTCTGAATGCGGTTTCTGGCATATGGGCATACCCCTGATAGAGTATCGGCCCACCATCAAACCTTTTCCTTTTGGATGAAATTTGAGTGTTGACTTTCAAGAAATGCGCACTCTGAAAAACTTTGTTTCTGAATGCGGGAAAAGGTAAAGGTTTCATAAAGCCTATATCTAAAGCTCCTAAAGGAGCAGATGGCTACCTTTTGAATATGTGATATGGAACCACTCACCATCATACATATTTCATTTGGAAGCAGCTAGTGTATTCTCTCTTGAAGATATGCTCATATTCAACTCCTAAGAAACTTAGAGTTCCAAAGCTTGAAATCGTCATATATCTATTTCACAAGCTCTGAATGCGGTTTCTGGCATATGGGCATTCCCCTGATAGAGTATCGGCCCACCATCAAACCTTTTCCTTTTGGATGAAATTTGAGTGTTGACTTTCAAGAAACGCACAGTTTGAAAAACTTTGTTTCTGAATGCGGGAAAAGGTAAAGGTTTCATAAAGCCTATATCTAAAGCTCCTAAAGGAGCAGATGGCTACCTTTTGAATATGTGATATGGAACCACTCACCATCATACATATTTCATTTGGAAGCAGCTAGTGTATTCTCTCTTGAAGATATGCTCATATTCAACTCCTAAGAAACTTAGAGTTCCAAAGCTTGAAATCGTCATATATCTATTTCACAAGCTCTGAATGCGGTTTCTGGCATATGGGCATTCCCCTGATAGAGTATCGGCCCACCATCAAACCTTTTCCTTTTGGATGAAATTTGAGTGTTGACTTTCAAGAAACGCACAGTTTGAAAAACTTTGTTTCTGAATGCGGGAAAAGGTAAAGGTTTCATAAAGCCTATATCTAAAGCTCCTAAAGGAGCACATGGCTACCTTTTGAATATGTGATATGGAACCACTCACCATCATACATATTTCATTTGGAAGCAGCTAGTGTATTCTCTCTTCAAGATATGCTCATAATCAACTCCTAAGAAACTTAGAGTGCCAGACATTGAAATCGTCATATATTTACTTCACAAGCTCTGAATGCGGTTTCTGGCAAATGGGCATACTCCTGATAGAGTATTGGCCCACCATCAAACCTTTTCCTTTTGGATGAAATTTGAGTGTTGACTTTCAAGAAATGCGCACTCTGAAAAACTTTGTTTCTGAATGCGGGAAAAGTTAAAGTTTTTAGAAGGCCTATATCTAAAGCTCCTAAAGGAGCACATGGCTACCTTTGGGATATATGATATGGAACCACTCACCATCATACATATTTCATTTGGGAGCAGCTAGTGTATTCTCTCTTGAAGATATGCTCATATTCAACTCCTAAGAAACTTAGAGTTCCAAAGCTTGAAATAGTCATATATCTATTTCACAAGCTCTGAATGCGGTTTCTGGCATATGGGCATACCCCTGATAGAGTATCGGCCCACCATCAAACCTTTTCCTTTTGGATGAAATTTGAGTGTTGACTTTCAAGAAACGCACAGTTTGAAAAACTTTGTTTCTGAATGCGGGAAAAGGTAAAGGTTTCATAAAGCCTATATCTAAAGCTCCTAAAGGAGCAGATGGCTACCTTTTGAATATGTGATATGGAACCACTCACCATCATACATATTTCATTTGGAAGCAGCTAGTGTATTCTCTCTTGAAGATATGCTCATATTCAACTCCTAAGAAACTTAGAGTTCCAAAGCTTGAAATCGTCATATATCTATTTCACAAGCTCTGAATGCGGTTTCTGGCATATGGGCATTCCCCTGATAGAGTATCGGCCCACCATCAAACCTTTTCCTTTTGGATGAAATTTGAGTGTTAACTTTCAAGAAACGCACATTTTGAAAAACTTTGTTTCTGAATGCGGGAAAAGGTAAAGGTTTCATAAAGCCTATATCTAAAGCTCCTAAAGGAGCAGATGGCTACCTTTTGAATATGTGATATGGAACCACTCACCATCATACATATTTCATTTGGAAGCAGCTAGTGTATTCTCTCTTCAAGATATGCTCATAATCAACTCCTAAGAAACTTAGAGTGCCAGACATTGAAATCGTCATATATTTACTTCACAAGCTCTGAATGCGGTTTCTGGCAAATGGGCATACTCCTGATAGAGTATTGGCCCACCATCAAACCTTTTCCTTTTGGATGAAATTTGAGTGTTGACTTTCAAGAAATGCGCACTCTGAAAAACTTTGTTTCTGAATGCGGGAAAAGTTAAAGTTTTTAGAAGGCCTATATCTAAAGCTCCTAAAGGAGCACATGGCTACCTTTGGGATATATGATATGGAACCACTCACCATCATACATATTTCATTTGGGAGCAGCTAGTGTATTCTCTCTTGAAGATATGCTCATATTCAACTCCTAAGAAACTTAGAGTTCCAAAGCTTGAAATAGTCATATATCTATTTCACAAGCTCTGAATGCGGTTTCTGGCATATGGGCATACCCCTGATAGAGTATCGGCCCACCATCAAACCTTTTCCTTTTGGATGAAATTTGAGTGTTGACTTTCAAGAAACGCACAGTTTGAAAAACTTTGTTTCTGAATGCGGGAAAAGGTAAAGGTTTCATAAAGCCTATATCTAAAGCTCCTAAAGGAGCAGATGGCTACCTTTTGAATATGTGATATGGAACCACTCACCATCATACATATTTCATTTGGAAGCAGCTAGTGTATTCTCTCTTGAAGATATGCTCATATTCAACTCCTAAGAAACTTAGAGTTCCAAAGCTTGAAATCGTCATATATCTATTTCAAAGGCTCTGAATGCGGTTTCTGGCATATGGGCATTCCCCTGATAGAGTATCGGCCCACCATCAAACCTTTTCCTTTTGGATGAAATTTGAGTGTTAACTTTCAAGAAACGCACAGTTTGAAAAACTTTGTTTCTGAATGCGGGAAAAGGTCAAGGTTTCATAAAGCCTATATCTAAAGCTCCTAAAGGAGCAGATGGCTACCTTTTGAATATGTGATATGGAACCACTCACCATCATACATATTTCATTTGGAAGCAGCTAGTGTATTCTCTCTTCAAGATATGCTCATAATCAACTCCTAAGAAACTTAGAGTGCCAAAGCTTGAAATCGTCATATATTTACTTCACAAGCTCTGAATGCGGTTTCTGGCAAATGGGCATACTCCTGATAGAGTATTGGCCCACCATCAAACCTTTTCCTTTTGGATGAAATTTGAGTGTTGACTTTCAAGAAATGCGCACTCTGAAAAACTTTGTTTCTGAATGCGGGAAAAGTTAAAGTTTTTAGAAGGCCTATATCTAAAGCTCCTAAAGGAGCACATGGCTACCTTTGGGATATATGATATGGAACCACTCACCATCATACATATTTCATTTGGGAGCAGCTAGTGTATTCTCTCTTGAAGATATGCTCATATTCAACTCCTAAGAAACTTAGAGTTCCAAAGCTTGAAATCGTCATATATCTATTTCACAAGCTCTGAATGCGGTTTCTGGCATATGGGCATACCCCTGATAGAGTATCGGCCCACCATCAAACCTTTTCCTTTTGGATGAAATTTGAGTGTTAACTTTCAAGAAACGCACAGTTTGAAAAACTTTGTTTCTGAATGCGGGAAAAGGTCAAGGTTTCATAAAGCCTATATCTAAAGCTCCTAAAGGAGCAGATGGCTACCTTTTGAATATGTGATATGGAACCACTCACCATCATACATATTTCATTTGGAAGCAGCTAGTGTATTCTCTCTTCAAGATATGCTCATAATCAACTCCTAAGAAACTTAGAGTGCCAAAGCTTGAAATCGTCCTATATTTACTTCACAAGCTCTGAATGCGGTTTCTGGCAAATGGGCATACTCCTGATAGAGTATTGGCCCACCATCAAACCTTTTCCTTTTGGATGAAATTTGAGTGTTGACTTTCAAGAAATGCGCACTCTGAAAAACTTTGTTTCTGAATGCGGGAAAAGTTAAAGTTTTTAGAAGGCCTATATCTAAAGCTCCTAAAGGAGCACATGGCTACCTTTTGAATATGTGATATGGAACCACTCACCATCATACATATTTCATTTGGAAGCAGCTAGTGTATTCTCTCTTGAAGATATGCTCATATTCAACTCCTAAGAAACTTAGAGTTCCAAAGCTTGAAATCGTCATATATCTATTTCACAAGCTCTGAATGCGGTTTCTGGCATATGGGCATACCCCTGATAGAGTATCGGCCCACCATCAAACCTTTTCCTTTTGGATGAAATTTGAGTGTTGACTTTCAAGAAACGCACAGTTTGAAAAACTTTGTTTCTGAATGCGGGAAAAGGTAAAGGTTTCATAAAGCCTATATCTAAAGCTCCTAAAGGAGCAGATGGCTACCTTTTGAATATGTGATATGGAACCACTCACCATCATACATATTTCATTTGGAAGCAGCTAGTGTATTCTCTCTTGAAGATATGCTCATATTCAACTCCTAAGAAACTTAGAGTTCCAAAGCTTGAAATCGTCATATATCTATTTCACAAGCTCTGAATGCGGTTTCTGGCATATGGGCATTCCCCTGATAGAGTATCGGCCCACCATCAAACCTTTTCCTTTTGGATGAAATTTGAGTGTTAACTTTCAAGAAACGCACAGTTTGAAAAACTTTGTTTCTGAATGCGGGAAAAGGTAAAGGTTTCATAAAGCCTATATCTAAAGCTCCTAAAGGAGCAGATGGCTACCTTTTGAATATGTGATATGGAACCACTCACCATCATACATATTTCATTTGGAAGCAGCTAGTGTATTCTCTCTTCAAGATATGCTCATAATCAACTCCTAAGAAACTTAGAGTGCCAGACATTGAAATCGTCATATATTTACTTCACAAGCTCTGAATGCGGTTTCTGGCAAATGGGCATACTCCTGATAGAGTATTGGCCCACCATCAAACCTTTTCCTTTTGGATGAAATTTGAGTGTTGACTTTCAAGAAATGCGCACTCTGAAAAACTTTGTTTCTGAATGCGGGAAAAGTTAAAGTTTTTAGAAGGCCTATATCTAAAGCTCCTAAAGGAGCACATGGCTACCTTTGGGATATATGATATGGAACCACTCACCATCATACATATTTCATTTGGGAGCAGCTAGTGTATTCTCTCTTGAAGATATGCTCATATTCAACTCCTAAGAAACTTAGAGTTCCAAAGCTTGAAATAGTCATATATCTATTTCACAAGCTCTGAATGCGGTTTCTGGCATATGGGCATACCCCTGATAGAGTATCGGCCCACCATCAAACCTTTTCCTTTTGGATGAAATTTGAGTGTTGACTTTCAAGAAACGCACAGTTTGAAAAACTTTGTTTCTGAATGCGGGAAAAGGTAAAGGTTTCATAAAGCCTATATCTAAAGCTCCTAAAGGAGCAGATGGCTACCTTTTGAATATGTGATATGGAACCACTCACCATCATACATATTTCATTTGGAAGCAGCTAGTGTATTCTCTCTTGAAGATATGCTCATATTCAACTCCTAAGAAACTTAGAGTTCCAAAGCTTGAAATCGTCATATATCTATTTCAAAGGCTCTGAATGCGGTTTCTGGCATATGGGCATTCCCCTGATAGAGTATCGGCCCACCATCAAACCTTTTCCTTTTGGATGAAATTTGAGTGTTAACTTTCAAGAAACGCACAGTTTGAAAAACTTTGTTTCTGAATGCGGGAAAAGGTCAAGGTTTCATAAAGCCTATATCTAAAGCTCCTAAAGGAGCAGATGGCTACCTTTTGAATATGTGATATGGAACCACTCACCATCATACATATTTCATTTGGAAGCAGCTAGTGTATTCTCTCTTCAAGATATGCTCATAATCAACTCCTAAGAAACTTAGAGTGCCAAAGCTTGAAATCGTCATATATTTACTTCACAAGCTCTGAATGCGGTTTCTGGCAAATGGGCATACTCCTGATAGAGTATTGGCCCACCATCAAACCTTTTCCTTTTGGATGAAATTTGAGTGTTGACTTTCAAGAAATGCGCACTCTGAAAAACTTTGTTTCTGAATGCGGGAAAAGTTAAAGTTTTTAGAAGGCCTATATCTAAAGCTCCTAAAGGAGCACATGGCTACCTTTGGGATATATGATATGGAACCACTCACCATCATACATATTTCATTTGGGAGCAGCTAGTGTATTCTCTCTTGAAGATATGCTCATATTCAACTCCTAAGAAACTTAGAGTTCCAAAGCTTGAAATCGTCATATATCTATTTCACAAGCTCTGAATGCGGTTTCTGGCATATGGGCATACCCCTGATAGAGTATCGGCCCACCATCAAACCTTTTCCTTTTGGATGAAATTTGAGTGTTGACTTTCAAGAAACGCACAGTTTGAAAAACTTTGTTTCTGAATGCGGGAAAAGGTAAAGGTTTCATAAAGCCTATATCTAAAGCTCCTAAAGGAGCAGATGGCTACCTTTTGAATATGTGATATGGAACCACTCACCATCATACATATTTCATTTGGAAGCAGCTAGTGTATTCTCTCTTGAAGATATGCTCATATTCAACTCCTAAGAAACTTAGAGTTCCAAAGCTTGAAATCGTCATATATCTATTTCACAAGCTCTGAATGCGGTTTCTGGCATATGGGCATTCCCCTGATAGAGTATCGGCCCACCATCAAACCTTTTCCTTTTGGATGAAATTTGAGTGTTGACTTTCAAGAAACGCACAGTTTGAAAAACTTTGTTTCTGAATGCGGGAAAAGGTAAAGGTTTAATAAAGCCTATATCTAAAGCTCCTAAAGGAGCAGATGGCTACCTTTTGAATATGTGATATGGAACCACTCACCATCATACATATTTCATTTGGAAGCAGCTAGTGTATTCTCTCTTCAAGATATGCTCATCATCAACTCCTAAGAAACTTAGAGTGCCAAAGCTTGAAATCGTCATATATTTACTTCACAAGCTCTGAATGCGGTTTCTGGCAAATGGGCATACTCCTGATAGAGTATTGGCCCACCATCAAACCTTTTCCTTTTGGATGAAATTTGAGTGTTGACTTTCAAGAAATGCGCACTCTGAAAAACTTTGTTTCTGAATGCGGGAAAAGTTACAGTTTTTAGAAGGCCTATATCTAAAGCTCCTAAAGGAGCACATGGCTACCTTAAAGATATATGATATGGAAACACTCACCATCATACATATTTCATTTGGGAGCAGCAAGTGTATTCTCTCTTGAAGATATGCTCATATTCAACTCCTAAGAAACTTAGAGTTCCAAAGCTTGAAATCGTCATATATCTTTTTCACAAGCTCTGAATGCGGTTTCTGGCATATGGGCATACCCCTGATAGAGTATCGGCCCACCATCAAACCTTTTCCTTTTGGATGAAATTTGAGTGTTGACTTTCAAGAAACGCACAGTTTGAAAAACTTTGTTTCTGAATGCGGGAAAAGGTAAAGGTTTCATAAAGCCTATATCTAAAGCTCCTAAAGGAGCAGATGGCTACCTTTTGAATATGTGATATGGAACCACTCACCATCATACATATTTCATTTGGAAGCAGCTAGTGTATTCTCTCTTCAAGATATGCTCATAATCAACTCCTAAGAAACTTAGAGTGCCAAAGCTTGAAATCGTCATATATTTACTTCACAAGCTCTGAATGCGGTTTCTGGCAAATGGGCATACTCCTGATAGAGTATTGGCCCACCATCAAACCTTTTCCTTTTGGATGAAATTTGAGTGTTGACTTTCAAGAAATGCGCACTCTGAAAAACTTTGTTTCTGAATGCGGGAAAAGTTAAAGTTTTTAGAAGGCCTATATCTAAAGCTCCTATAGGAGCACATGGCTACATTTGGGATATATGATATGGAACCACTCACCATCATACATATTTCATTTGGGAGCAGCTAGTGTATTCTCTCTTGAAGATATGCTCATATTCAACTCCTAAGAAACTTAGAGTTCCAAAGCTTGAAATCGTCATATATCTATTTCACAAGCTCTGAATGCGGTTTCTGGCATATGGGCATACCCCTGATAGAGTATCGGCCCACCATCAAACCTTTTCCTTTTGGATGAAATTTGAGTGTTGACTTTCAAGAAACGCACAGTTTGAAAAACTTTGTTTCTGAATGCGGGAAAAGGTAAAGGTTTCATAAAGCCTATATCTAAAGCTCCTAAAGGAGCAGATGGCTACCTTTTGAATATGTGATATGGAACCACTCACCATCATACATATTTCATTTGGAAGCAGCTAGTGTATTCTCTCTTGAAGATATGCTCATATTCAACTCCTAAGAAACTTAGAGTTCCAAAGCTTGAAATCGTCATATATCTATTTCACAAGCTCTGAATGCGGTTTCTGGCATATGGGCATTCCCCTGATAGAGTATCGGCCCACCATCAAACCTTTTCCTTTTGGATGAAATTTGAGTGTTAACTTTCAAGAAACGCACAGTTTGAAAAACTTTGTTTCTGAATGCGGGAAAAGGTAAAGGTTTCATAAAGCCTATATCTAAAGCTCCTAAAGGAGCAGATGGCTACCTTTTGAATATGTGATATGGAACCACTCACCATCATACATATTTCATTTGGAAGCAGCTAGTGTATTCTCTCTTCAAGATATGCTCATAATCAACTCCTAAGAAACTTAGAGTGCCAAAGCTTGAAATCGTCATATATTTACTTCACAAGCTCTGAATGCGGTTTCTGGCAAATGGGCATACTCCTGATAGAGTATTGGCCCACCATCAAACCTTTTCCTTTTGGATGAAATTTGAGTGTTGACTTTCAAGAAATGCGCACTCTGAAAAACTTTGTTTCTGAATGCGGGAAAAGTTAAAGTTTTTAGAAGGCCTATATCTAAAGCTCCTAAAGGAGCACATGGCAACCTTTGGGATATATGATATGGAACCACTCACCATCATACATATTTCATTTGGGAGCAGCTAGTGTATTCTCTCTTGAAGATATGCTCATATTCAACTCCTAAGAAACTTAGAGTTCCAAAGCTTGAAATCGTCATATATCTATTTCACAAGCTCTGAATGCGGTTTCTGGCATATGGGCATACCCCTGATAGAGTATCGGCCCACCATCAAACCTTTTCCTTTTGGATGAAATTTGAGTGTTGACTTTCAAGAAACGCACAGTTTGAAAAACTTTGTTTCTGAATGCGGGAAAAGGTAAAGGTTTCATAAAGCCTATATCTAAAGCTCCTAAAGGAGCAGATGGCTACCTTTTGAATATGTGATATGGAACCACTCACCATCATACATATTTCATTTGGAAGCAGCTAGTGTATTCTCTCTTGAAGATATGCTCATATTCAACTCCTAAGAAACTTAGAGTTCCAAAGCTTGAAATCGTCATATATCTATTTCACAAGCTCTGAATGCGGTTTCTGGCATATGGGCATTCCCCTGATAGAGTATCGGCCCACCATCAAACCTTTTCCTTTTGGATGAAATTTGAGTGTTGACTTTCAAGAAACGCACAGTTTGAAAAACTTTGTTTCTGAATGCGGGAAAAGGTAAAGGTTTCATAAAGCCTATATCTAAAGCTCCTAAAGGAGCAGATGGCTACCTTTTGAATATGTGATATGGAACCACTCACCATCACACATATTTCATTTGGAAGCAGCTAGTGTATTCTCTCTTGAAGATATGCTCATATTCAACTCCTAAGAAACTTATAGTGCCAAAGCTTGAAATCGTCATATATTTACTTCACAAGCTCTGAATGCGGTTTCTGGCAAATGGGCAAACTCCTGATAGAGTATTGGCCCACCATCAAACCTCTTCCTTTTGGATGAAATTTGAATGTTGACTTTCAAGAAATGCGCACTCTGAAAAACTTTGTTTCTGAATGCGGGAAAAGTTAAAGTTTTTATAAGGCCTATATCTAAAGCTCCTAAAGGAGCACATGGCTACCTTTGGGATATATGATATGGAACCACTCACCATCATACATATTTCATTTGGGAGCAGCTAGTGTATTCTCTCTTGAAGATATGCTCATATTCAACTCCTAAGAAACTTAGAGTTCCAAAGCTTGAAATCGTCATATATCTATTTCACAAGCTCTGAATGCGGTTTCTGGCATATGGGCATACCCCTGATAGAGTATCGGCCCACCATCAAACCTTTTCCTTTTGGATGAAATTTGAGTGTTGACTTTCAAGAAACGCACAGTTTGAAAAACTTTGTTTCTGAATGCGGGAAAAGGTAAAGGTTTCATAAAGCCTATATCTAAAGCTCCTAAAGGAGCAGATGGCTACCTTTTGAATATGTGATATGGAACCACTCACCATCATACATATTTCATTTGGAAGCAGCTAGTGTATTCTCTCTTGAAGATATGCTCATATTCAACTCCTAAGAAACTTAGAGTTCCAAAGCTTGAAATCGTCATATATCTATTTCACAAGCTCTGAATGCGGTTTCTGGCATGTGGTCATACCCCTGATAGAGTATCGGCCCACCATCAAACCTTTTCCTTTTGGATGAAATTTGAGTGTTGACTTTCAAGAAACGCACAGTTTGAAAAACTTTGTTTCTGAATGCGGGAAAAGGTAAAGGTTTCATAAAGCCTATATCTAAAGCTCCTAAAGGAGCAGATGGCTACCTTTTGAATATGTGATATGGAACCACTCACCATCATACATATTTCATTTGGAAGCAGCTAGTGTATTCTCTCTTGAAGATATGCTCATATTCAACTCCTAAGAAACTTAGAGTTCCAAAGCTTGAAATCGTCATATATCTATTTCACAAGCTCTGAATGCGGTTTCTGGCATATGGGCATACCCCTGATAGAGTATCGGCCCACCATCAAACCTTTTTCTTTTGGATGAAATTTGAGTGTTGACTTTCAAGAAACGCACAGTTTGAAAAACTTTGTTTCTGAATGCGGGAAAAGGTTAAGGTTTCATAAAGCCTATATCTAAAGCTCCTAAAGGAGCAGATGGCTACCTTTTGAATATGTGATATGGAACCACTCACCATCATACATATTTCATTTGGAAGCAGCTAGTGTATTCTCTCTTCAAGATATGCTCATAATCAACTCCTAAGAAACTTAGAGTGCCAAAGCTTGAAATCGGCATATATTTACTTCACAAGCTCTGAATGCGGTTTCTGGCAAATGGGCATACTCCTGATAGAGTATTGGCCCACCATCAAACCTTTTCCTTTTGGATGAAATTTGAGTGTTGACTTTCAAGAAAAGCGCACTCTGAAAAACTTTGTTTCTGAATGCGGGAAAAGTTAAAGTTTTTAGAAGGCCTATATCTAAAGCTCCTAAAGGAGCACATGGCTACCTTTGGGATATATGATATGGAACCACTCACCATCATACATATTTCATTTGGGAGCAGCTAGTGTATTCTCTCTTGAAGATATGCTCATATTCAACTCCTAAGAAACTTAGAGTTCCAAAGCTTGAAATCGTCATATATCTATTTCACAAGCTCTGAATGCGGTTTCTGGCATATGGGCATACCCCTGATAGAGTATCGGCCCACCATCAAACCTTTTCCTTTTGGATGAAATTTGAGTGTTGACTTTCAAGAAACGCACAGTTTGAAAAACTTTGTTTCTGAATGCGGGAAAAGGTAAAGGTTTCATAAAGCCTATATCTAAAGCTCCTAAAGGAGCAGATGGCTACCTTTTGAATATGTGATATGGAACCACTCACCATCATACATATTTCATTTGGAAGCAGCTAGTGTATTCTCTCTTGAAGATATGCTCATATTCAACTCCTAAGAAACTTAGAGTTCCAAAGCTTGAAATCGTCATATATCTATTTCACAAGCTCTGAATGCGGTTTCTGGCATATGGGCATTCCCCTGATAGAGTATCGGCCCACCATCAAACCTTTTCCTTTTGGATGAAATTTGAGTGTTGACTTTCAAGAAATGCGCACTCTGAAAAACTTTGTTTCTGAATGCGGGAAAAGTTAAAGTTTTTAGAAGGCCTATATCTAAAGCTCCTAAAGGAGCACATGGCTACCTTTGGGATATATGATATGGAACCACTCACCATCATACATATTTCATTTGGAAGCAGCTAGTGTATTCTCTCTTGAAGATATGCTCATATTCAACTCCTAAGAAACTTAGAGTTCCAAAGCTTGAAATCGTCATATATCTATTTCACAAGCTCTGAATGCGGTTTCTGGCATATGGGCATTCCCCTGATAGAGTATCGGCCCACCATCAAACCTTTTCCTTTTGGATGAAATTTGAGTGTTGACTTTCAAGAAATGCGCACTCTGAAAAACTTTGTTTCTGAATGCGGGAAAAGTTAAAGTTTTTAGAAGGCCTATATCTAAAGCTCCTAAAGGAGCACATGGCTACCTTTGGGATATATGATATGGAACCACTCACCATCATACATATTTCATTTGGGAGCAGCTAGTGTATTCTCTCTTGAAGATATGCTCATATTCAACTCCTAAGAAACTTAGAGTTCCAAAGCTTGAAATCGTCATATATCTATTTCACAAGCTCTGAATGCGGTTTCTGGCATATGGGCATACCCCTGATAGAGTATCGGCCCACCATCAAACCTTTTCCTTTTGGATGAAATTTGAGTGTTGACTTTCAAGAAACGCACAGTTTGAAAAACTTTGTTTCTGAATGCGGGAAAAGGTAAAGGTTTCATAAAGCCTATATCTAAAGCTCCTAAAGGAGCAGATGGCTACCTTTTGAATATGTGATATGGAACCACTCACCATCATACATATTTCATTTGGAAGCAGCTAGTGTATTCTCTCTTGAAGATATGCTCATATTCAACTCCTAAGAAACTTAGAGTGCCAAAGCGTGAAATCGTCATATATTTACTTCACAAGCTCTGAATGCGGTTTCTGGCAAATGGGCAAACTCCTGATAGAGTATTGGCCCACCATCAAACCATTTCCTTTTGGATGAAATTTGAATGTTGACTTTCAAGAAATGCGCACTCTGAAAAACTTTGTTTCTGAATGCGGGAAAAGTTAAAGTTTTTATAAGGCCTATATCTAAAGCTCCTAAAGGAGCACATGGCTACCTTTGGGATATATGATATGGAACCACTCACCATCATACATATTTCATTTGGGAGCAGCTAGTGTATTCTCTCTTGAAGATATGCTCATATTCAACTCCTAAGAAACTTAGAGTTCCAAAGCTTGAAATCGTCATATATCTATTTCACAAGCTCTGAATGCGGTTTCTGGCATATGGGCATACCCCTGATAGAGTATCGGCCCACCATCAAACCTTTTCCTTTTGGATGAAATTTGAGTGTTGACTTTCAAGAAACGCACAGTTTGAAAAACTTTGTTTCTGAATGCGGGAAAAGGTAAAGGTTTCATAAAGCCTATATCTAAAGCTCCTAAAGGAGCAGATGGCTACCTTTTGAATATGTGATATGGAACCACTCACCATCATACATATTTCATTTGGAAGCAGCTAGTGTATTCTCTCTTGAAGATATGCTCATATTCAACTCCTAAGAAACTTAGAGTTCCAAAGCTTGAAATCGTCATATATCTATTTCACAAGCTCTGAATGCGGTTTCTGGCATGTGGTCATACCCCTGATAGAGTATTGGCCCACCATCAAACCTTTTCCTTTTGGATGAAATTTGAGTGTTGACTTTCAAGAAACGCACAGTTTGAAAAACTTTGTTTCTGAATGCGGGAAAAGGTAAAGGTTTCATAAAGCCTATATCTAAAGCTCCTAAAGGAGCAGATGGCTACCTTTTGAATATGTGATATGGAACCACTCACCATCATACATATTTCATTTGGAAGCAGCTAGTGTATTCTCTCTTCAAGATATGCTCATAATCAACTCCTAAGAAACTTAGAGTGCCAAAGCTTGAAATCGTCATATATTTACTTCACAAGCTCTGAATGCGGTTTCTGGCAAATGGGCATACTCCTGATAGAGTATTGGCCCACCATCAAACCTTTTCCTTTTGGATGAAATTTGAGTGTTGACTTTCAAGAAATGCGCACTCTGAAAAACTTTGTTTCTGAATGCGGGAAAAGTTAAAGTTTTTAGAAGGCCTATATCTAAAGCTCCTAAAGGAGCACATGGCTACCTTTGGGATATATGATATGGAACCACTCACCATCATACATATTTCATTTGGGAGCAGCTAGTGTATTCTCTCTTGAAGATATGCTCATATTCAACTCCTAAGAAACTTAGAGTTCCAAAGCTTGAAATCGTCATATATCTATTTCACAAGCTCTGAATGCGGTTTCTGGCATATGGGCATACCCCTGATAGAGTATCGGCCCACCATCAAACCTTTTCCTTTTGGATGAAATTTGAGTGTTGACTTTCAAGAAACGCACAGTTTGAAAAACTTTGTTTCTGAATGCGGGAAAAGGTAAAGGTTTCATAAAGCCTATATCTAAAGCTCCTAAAGGAGCACATGGCTACCTTTGGGATATATGATATGGAACCACTCACCATCATACATATTTCATTTGGAAGCAGCTAGTGTATTCTCTCTTGAAGATATGCTCATATTCAACTCCTAAGAAACTTAGAGTGCCAAAGCGTGAAATCGTCATATATTTACTTCACAAGCTCTGAATGCGGTTTCTGGCAAATGGGCAAACTCCTGATAGAGTATTGGCCCACCATCAAACCTTTTCCTTTTGGATGAAATTTGAGTGTTGACTTTCAAGAAACGCACAGTTTGAAAAACTTTGTTTCTGAATGCGGGAAAAGGTAAAGGTTTCATAAAGCCTATATCTAAAGCTCCTAAAGGAGCAGATGGCTACCTTTTGAATATGTGATATGGAACCACTCACCATCATACATATTTCATTTGGAAGCAGCTAGTGTATTCTCTCTTGAAGATATGCTCATATTCAACTCCTAAGAAACTTAGAGTTCCAAAGCTTGAAATCGTCATATATCTATTTCACAAGCTCTGAATGCGGTTTCTGGCATGTGGTCATACCCCTGATAGAGTATTGGCCCACCATCAAACCTTTTCCTTTTGGATGAAATTTGAGTGTTGACTTTCAAGAAACGCACAGTTTGAAAAACTTTGTTTCTGAATGCGGGCAAAGGTAAAGGTTTCATAAAGCCTATATCTAAAGCTCCTAAAGGAGCAGATGGCTACCTTTTGAATATGTGATATGGAACCACTCACCATCATACATATTTCATTTGGAAGCAGCTAGTGTATTCTCTCTTGAAGATATGCTCATATTCAACTCCTAAGAAACTTAGAGTTCCAAAGCTTGAAATCGTCATATATCTATTTCACAAGCTCTGAATGCGGTTTCTGGCAAATGGGCAAACTTCTGATAGAGTATTGGCCCACCATCAAACCTTTTCCTTTTGGATGAAATTTGAATGTTGACTTTCAAGAAATGCGCACTCTGAAAAACTTTGTTTCTGAATGCGGGAAAAGTTAAAGTTTTTATATGGCCTATATCTAAAGCTCCTAAAGGAGCACATGGCTACCTTTGGGATATATTATATGGAACCACTCACCATCATACATATTTCATTTGGGAGCAGCTAGTGTATTCTCTCTTGAAGATATGCTCATATTCAACTCCTAAGAAACTTAGAGTTCCAAAGCTTGAAATCGTCATATATCTATTTCACAAGCTCTGAATGCGGTTTCTGGCATATGGGCATACCCCTGATAGAGTATCGGCCCACCATCAAACCTTTTCCTTTTGGATGAAATGTGAGTTTTGATTTTCAAGAAGTGCGCACTCTGAAAAACTTTGTTTCTGAATGCGGGAAAAGTTAAAGTTTTTATAAGGCCTATATCTAAAGCTCCTAAAGGAGCACATGGCTACCTTTGGGATATATGATATGGAACCACTCACCATCATACATATTTCATTTGGGAGCAGCTAGTGTATTCTCTCTTCAAGATATGCTCATTTTCAACTCCTAAGAAACTTAGAGTTCCAAAGCTTGAAATCGTCATATATCTATTTCACAAGCTCTGAATGCGGTTTCTGGCATGTGGTCATAGCCCTGATAGAGTATCGGCCCACCATCAAACCTTTTCCTTTTGGATGAAATTTGAGTGTTGACTTTCAAGAAACGCACAGTTTGAAAAACTTTGTTTCTGAATGCGGGAAAAGGTAAAGGTTTCATAAAGCCTATATCTAAAGCTCCTAAAGGAGCAGATGGCTACCTTTTGAATATGTGATATGGAACCACTCACCATCATACATATTTCATTTGGAAGCAGCTAGTGTATTCTCTCTTCAAGATATGCTCATATTCAACTCCTATGAAACTTAGAGTGCCAAAGCTTGAAATCGTCATATATTTACTTCACAAGCTCTGAATGCGGTTTCTGGCAAATGGGCATACTCCTGATAGATTTTCGCCCCACCATCAAACCTTTTGGTTTTGGATGAAATTTGAGTTTTGACTTTCAAGAAATGCGCACTCTGAAAAACTTTGTTTCTGAATGCGGGAAAAGTTAAAGTTTTTATAAGGCCTATATCTAAAGCTCCTAAAGGAGCACATGGCTACCTTTGGGATATTTGATATGGAACCACTCACCATCATACATATTTCATTTGGGAGCAGCTAGTGTATTCTCTCTTGAAGATATGCTCATATTCAACTCCTAAGAAACTTAGAGTTCCAAAGCTTGAAATCGTCATATATCTATTTCACAAGCTCTGAATGCGGTTTCTGGCATATGGGCATACCCCTGATAGAGTATCGGCCCACCATCAAACCTTTTCCTTTTGGATGAAATTTGAGTGTTGACTTTCAAGAAACGCACAGTTTGAAAAACTTTGTTTCTGAATGCGGGAAAAGGTAAAGGTTTCATAAAGCCTATATCTAAAGCTCCTAAAGGAGCAGATGGCTACCTTTTGAATATGTGATATGGAACCACTCACCATCATACATATTTCATTTGGAAGCAGCTAGTGTATTCTCTCTTCAAGATATGCTCATATTCAACTCCTAAGAAACTTAGAGTTCCAAAGCTTGAAATCGTCATATATCTATTTCACAAGGTCTGAATGCGGTTTCTGGCACATGGGCATACCCCTGATAGAGTATCGGCCCACCATCAAACCTTTTCCTTTTGGATGAAATTTGAGTGTTGACTTTCAAGAAACGCACAGTTTGAAAAACTTTGTTTCTGAATGCGGGAAAAGGTAAAGGTTTCATAAAGCCTATATCTAAAGCTCCTAAAGGAGCAGATGGCTACCTTTTGAATATGTGATATGGAGCCACTCACCATCATACATATTTCATTTGGAAGTAGTGTATTCTCTCTTGAAGATATGCTCATATTCAACTCCTAAGAAATTTAGAGTGCCAAAGCGTGAAATCGTCATATATTTACTTCACAAGCTCTGAATGCGGTTTCTGGCAAATGGGCATACTGCTGATAGAGTATTGGCCCACCATCAAACCTTTTCCTTTTGGATGAAATTTGAGTGTTGACTTTCAAGAAACGCACAGTTTGAAAAACTTTTTTTCTGAATGCGGGAAAAGGTAAAGGTTTCATAAAGCCTATATCTAAAGCTCCTAAAGGATCAGATGGCTACCTTTTGAATATGTGATATGGAACCACTCACCATCATACATATTTCATTTGGAAGCAGCTAGTGTATTCTCTCTTCAAGATATGCTCATATTCAACTCCTATGAAACTTAGAGTGCCAAAGCTTGAAATCGTCATATATTTACTTCACAAGCTCTGAATGCGGTTTCTGGCAAATGGGCATACTCCTGATAGATTTTCGCCCCACCATCAAACCTTTTGGTTTTGGATGAAATTTGAGTTTTGACTTTCAAGAAATGCGCACTCTGAAAAACTTTGTTTCTGAATGCGGGAAAAGTTAAAGTTTTTATAAGGCCTATATCTAAAGCTCCTAAAGGAGCACATGGCTACCTTTGGGATATTTGATATGGAACCACTCACCATCATACATATTTCATTTGGGAGCAGCTAGTGTATTCTCTCTTGAAGATATGCTCATATTCAACTCCTAAGAAACTTAGAGTTCCAAAGCTTGAAATCGTCATATATCTATTTCACAAGCTCTGAATGCGGTTTCTGGCATATGGGCATACCCCTGATAGAGTATCGGCCCACCATCAAACCTTTTCCTTTTGGATGAAATTTGAGTGTTGACTTTCAAGAAACGCACAGTTTGAAAAACTTTGTTTCTGAATGCGGGAAAAGGTAAAGGTTTCATAAAGCCTATATCTAAAGCTCCTAAAGGAGCAGATGGCTACCTTTTGAATATGTGATATGGAACCACTCACCATCATACATATTTCATTTGGAAGCAGCTAGTGTATTCTCTCTTCAAGATATGCTCATATTCAACTCCTAAGAAACTTAGAGTTCCAAAGCTTGAAATCGTCATATATCTATTTCACAAGGTCTGAATGCGGTTTCTGGCACATGGGCATACCCCTGATAGAGTATCGGCCCACCATCAAACCTTTTCCTTTTGGATGAAATTTGAGTGTTGACTTTCAAGAAACGCACAGTTTGAAAAACTTTGTTTCTGAATGCGGGAAAAGGTAAAGGTTTCATAAAGCCTATATCTAAAGCTCCTAAAGGAGCAGATGGCTACCTTTTGAATATGTGATATGGAGCCACTCACCATCATACATATTTCATTTGGAAGTAGTGTATTCTCTCTTGAAGATATGCTCATATTCAACTCCTAAGAAATTTAGAGTGCCAAAGCGTGAAATCGTCATATATTTACTTCACAAGCTCTGAATGCGGTTTCTGGCAAATGGGCATACTGCTGATAGAGTATTGGCCCACCATCAAACCTTTTCCTTTTGGATGAAATTTGAGTGTTGACTTTCAAGAAACGCACAGTTTGAAAAACTTTTTTTCTGAATGCGGGAAAAGGTAAAGGTTTCATAAAGCCTATATCTAAAGCTCCTAAAGGATCAGATGGCTACCTTTTGAATATGTGATATGGAACCACTCACCATCATACATATTTCATTTGGAAGCAGCTAGTGTATTCTCTCTTCAAGATATGCTCATATTCAACTCCTAAGAAACTTAGAGTTCCAAAGCTTGAAATCGTCATATATTTACTTCACAAGCTCTGAATGCGGTTTCTGGCAAATGGGCATACTCCTGATAGAGTATTGGCCCACCATAAAACCTTTTCCTTTTGGATGAAATTTGAGTGTTGACTTTCAAGAAACGCACAGTTTGAAAAACTTTGTTTCTGAATGCGGGAAAAGGTAAAGGTTTCATAAAGCCTATATCTAAAGCTCCTAAGGAGCAGATGGCTATCTTTTGAATATGTGATATGGAACCACTCACCATCATACATATTTCATTTGGAAGCAGCTAGTGTATTCTCTCTTCAAGATATGCTCATATTCAACTCCTAAGAAACTTAGAGTGCCAAAGCTTGAAATCGTCATATATTTACTTCACAAGTTCTGAATGCGGTTTCTGGCAAATGGGCATACTCCTGATAGATTTTCACCCCACCATCAAGCCTTTTGGTTTTGGATGAAATGTGAGTTTTGACTTTCAAGAAGTGCGCACTCTGAAAAACTTTGTTTCTGAATGCGGGAAAAGTTAAAGTTTTTATAAGGCCTATATCTAAAGCTCCTAAAGGAGCACATGGCAACCTTTGGGATATATGATATGGAACCACTCACCATCATACATATTTCATTTGGGAGCAGCTAGTGTATTCTCTCTTCAAGATATGCTCATTTTCAACTCCTAAGAAACTTAGAGTTCCAAAGCTTGAAATCGTCATATATCTATTTCACAAGCTCTGAATGCGGTTTCTGGCATATGGGCATACCCCTGATAGAGTATCGGCCCACCATCAAACCTTTTCCTTTTGGATGAAATTTGAGTGTTGACTTTCAAGAAACGCACAGTTTGAAAAACTTTGTTTCTGAATGCGGGAAAAGGTAAAGGTTTCATAAAGCCTATATCTAAAGCTCCTAAAGGAGCAGATGGCTACCTTTTGAATATGTGATATGGAACCACTCACCATCATACATATTTCATTTGGAAGCAGCTAGTGTATTCTCTCTTCAAGATATGCTCATATTCAACTCCTAAGAAACTTAGAGTTCCAAAGCTTGAAATCGTCATATATCTATTTCACAAGGTCTGAATGCGGTTTCTGGCACATGGGCATACCCCTGATAGAGTATCGGCCCACCATCAAACCTTTTCCTTTTGGATGAAATTTGAGTGTTGACTTTCAAGAAACGCACAGTTTGAAAAACTTTGTTTCTGAATGCGGGAAAAGGTAAAGGTTTCATAAAGCCTATATCTAAAGCTCCTAAAGGAGCAGATGGCTACCTTTTGAATATGTGATATGGAGCCACTCACCATCATACATATTTCATTTGGAAGCAGCTAGTGTATTCTCTCTTGAAGATATGCTCATATTCAACTCCTAAGAAATTTAGAGTGCCAAAGCGTGAAATCGTCATATATTTACTTCACAAGCTCTGAATGCGGTTTCTGGCAAATGGGCATACTGCTGATAGAGTATTGGCCCACCATCAAACCTTTTCCTTTTGGATGAAATTTGAGTGTTGACCTTCAAGAAACGCACAGTTTGAAAAACATTTTTTTCTGAATGCGGGAAAAGGTAAAGGTTTCATAAAGCCTATATCTAAAGCTCCTAAAGGAGCAGATGGCTACCTTTTGAATATGTGATATGGAACCACTCACCATCATACATATTTCATTTGGAAGCAGCTAGTGTATTCTCTCTTCAAGATATGCTCATATTCAACTCCTAAGAAACTTAGAGTTCCAAAGCTTGAAATCGTCATATATTTACTTCACAAGCTCTGAATGCGGTTTCTGGCAAATGGGCATACTCCTGATAGAGTATTGGCCCACCAGAAAACCTTTTCCTTTTGGATGAAATTTGAGTGTTGACTTTCAAGAAACGCACAGTTTGAAAAACTTTGTTTCTGAATGCGGGAAAAGGTAAAGGTTTCATAAAGCCTATATCTAAAGCTCCTAAAGGAGCAGATGGCTATCTTTTGAATATGTGATATGGAACCACTCACCATCATACATATTTCATTTGGAAGCAGCTAGTGTATTCTCTCTTCAAGATATGCTCATATTCAACTCCTAAGAAACTTAGAGTGCCAAAGCTTGAAATCGTCATATATTTACTTCACAAGTTCTGAATGCGGTTTCTGGCAAATGGGCATACTCCTGATAGATTTTCACCCCACCATCAAGCCTTTTGGTTTTGGATGAAATGTGAGTTTTGACTTTCAAGAAGTGCGCACTCTGAAAAACTTTGTTTCTGAATGCGGGAAAAGTTAAAGTTTTTATAAGGCCTATATCTAAAGCTCCTAAAGGAGCACATGGCTACCTTTGGGATATATGATATGGAACCACTCACCATCATACATATTTCATTTGGGAGCAGCTAGTGTATTCTCTCTTCAAGATATGCTCATTTTCAACTCCTAAGAAACTTAGAGTTCCAAAGCTTGAAATCGTCATATATCTATTTCACAAGCTCTGAATGCGGTTTCTGGCATATGGGCATACCCCTGATAGAGTATCGGCCCACCATCAAACCTTTTCCTTTTGGATGAAATTTGAGTGTTGACTTTCAAGAAACGCACAGTTTGAAAAACTTTGTTTCTGAATGCGGGAAAAGGTAAAGGTTTCATAAAGCCTATATCTAAAGCTCCTAAAGGAGCAGATGGCTACCTTTTGAATATGTGATATGGAACCACTCACCATCATACATATTTCATTTGGAAGCAGCTAGTGTATTCTCTCTTCAAGATATGCTCATATTCAACTCCTAAGAAACTTAGAGTTCCAAAGCTTGAAATCGTCATATATCTATTTCACAAGCTCTGAATGCGGTTTCTGGCATGTGGTCATACCCCTGATAGAGTATCGGCCCACCATCAAACCTTTTCCTTTTGGATGAAATTTGAGTGTTGACTTTCAAGAAACGCACAGTTTGAAAAACTTTGTTTCTGAATGCGGGAAAAGGTAAAGGTTTCATAAAGCCTATATCTAAAGCTCCTAAAGGAGCAGATGGCTACCTTTTGAATATGTGATATGGAACCACTCACCATCATACATATTTCATTTGGAAGCAGCTAGTGTATTCTCTCTTCAAGATATTCTCATATTCAACTCCTATGAAACTTAGAGTGCCAAAGCTTGAAATCGTCATATATTTACTTCACAAGCTCTGAATGCGGTTTCTGGCAAATGGGCATACTCCTGATAGATTTTCGCCCCACCATCAAACCTTTTGGTTTTGGATGAAATTTGAGTTTTGACTTTCAAGAAATGCGCACTCTGAAAAACTTTGTTTCTGAATGCGGGAAAAGTTAAAGTTTTCATAAGGCCTATATCTAAAGCTCCTAAAGGAGCACATGGCTACCTTTGGTATATTTGATATGGAACCACTCACCATCATACATATTTCATTTGCGAGCAGCTAGTGTATTCTCTCTTGAAGATATGCTCATATTCAACTCCTAAGAAACTTAGAGTTCCAAAGCTTGAAATCGTCATATATCTATTTCACAAGCTCTGAATGCGGTTTCTGGCATGTGGTCATACCCCTGATAGAGTATCGGCCCACCATCAAACCTTTTCCTTTTGGATGAAATTTGAGTGTTGACTTTCAAGAAACGCACAGTTTGAAAAACTTTGTTTCTGAATGCGGGAAAAGGTAAAGGTTTCATAAAGCCTATATCTAAAGCTCCTAAAGGAGCAGATGGCTACCTTTTGAATATGTGATATGGAACCACTCACCATCATACATATTTCATTTGGAAGCAGCTAGTGTATTCTCTCTTGAAGATATGCTCATATTCAACTCCTAAGAAACTTAGAGTTCCAAAGCTTGAAATCGTCATATATCTATTTCACAAGCTCTGAATGCGGTTTCTGGCATGTGGTCATACCCCTGATAGAGTATCGGCCCACCATCAAACCTTTTCCTTTTGGATGAAATTTGAGTGTTGACTTTCAAGAAACGCACAGTTTGAAAAACTTTGTTTCTGAATGCGGGAAAAGGTAAAGGTTTCATAAAGCCTATATCTAAAGCTCCTAAAGGAGCAGATGGCTACCTTTTGAATATGTGATATGGAACCACTCACCATCATACATATTTCATTTGGAAGCAGCTAGTGTATTCTCTCTTCAAGATATGCTCATATTCAACTCCTATGAAACTTAGAGTGCCAAAGCTTGAAATCGTCATATATTTACTTCACAAGCTCTGAATGCGGTTTCTGGCAAATGGGCATACTCCTGATAGATTTTCGCCCCACCATCAAACCTTTTGGTTTTGGATGAAATTTGAGTTTTGACTTTCAAGAAATGCGCACTCTGAAAAACTTTGTTTCTGAATGCGGGAAAAGTTAAAGTTTTCATAAGGCCTATATCTAAAGCTCCTAAAGGAGCACATGGCTACCTTTGGTATATTTGATATGGAACCACTCACCATCATACATATTTCATTTGCGAGCAGCTAGTGTATTCTCTCTTGAAGATATGCTCATATTCAACTCCTAAGATACTTAGAGTTCCAAAGCTTGAAATCGTCATATATCTATTTCACAAGCTCTGAATGCGGTTTCTGGCATATGGGCATACCCCTGATAGAGTATCGGCCCACCATCAAACCTTTTCCTTTTGGATGAAATTTGAGTGTTGACTTTCAAGAAACGCACAGTTTGAAAAACTTTGTTTCTGAATGCGGGAAAAGGTAAAGGTTTCATAAAGCCTATATCTAAAGCTCCTAAAGGAGCAGATGGCTACCTTTTGAATATGTGATATGGAACCACTCACCATCATACATATTTCATTTGGAAGCAGCTAGTGTATTCTCTCTTCAAGATATGCTCATATTCAACTCCTACGAAACTTAGAGTGACAAAGCTTGAAATCGTCATATATTTACTTCACAAGCTCTGAATGCGGTTTCTGGCAAATGGGCATACACCTGATAGATTTTCGCCCCACCATCAAACCTTTTGGTTTTGGATGAAATGTGAGTTTTGACTTTCAAGAAATGCGCACTCTGAAAAACTTTGTTTCTGAATGCGGGAAAAGTTAAAGTTTTTAGAAGGCCTATATCTAAAGCTCCTAAAGGAGCACATGGCTACCTTTGGGATATATGATATGGAACCACTCACCATCATACATATTTCATTTGGGAGCAGCTAGTGTATTCTCTCTTCAAGATATGCTCTTTTTCACCAACTATGAAACTTAGAGTGCCAAAGCTTGAAATTGTCATTTTGAGGATTTCACAAGCTCTGAATGTGGTTTCTGGCAAATGGGCACACCCCTGATAGATTATCGGTCCACCATCAAACCTTTTCCTTTTGGATGAAATTTGAGTGTTGACTTTCAAGAAACGGACAGTTTGAAAAACTTTGTTACTGACTGCGGGAAAAGTTAAAGGTTTTATAAAGCCTATATCTAAAGCTCTTAAAGGAGCAGATGGCTACCTTTTCAATATATGATATGGAACCACTCACCATCATACATATTTCATTTGGAAGCAGCTAGTGTATTCTCTCTTCAAGATATGCTCATTTTTAACTCCTAAGAAACATAGAGTGCCAAAGCTTGAAATCGTCATATATCTATTTCACAAGCTCTGAATGCGGTTTCTGGCAAATGGGCATACCCCTGATAGATTATCGGTCCACCATCAAACCTTTTCCTTTTGGATGAAATTTGAGTGTTGACTTTCAAGAAACGCACAGTTTGAAAAACTTTGTTTCTGACTGCGGGAAAAGTTAAAGGTTTTATAAAGCCTATATCTAAAGCTCCTAAAGGAGCAGATGGCTACCTTTTCAATATATGATATGGAACCACTCACCATCATACATATTTCATTTGGAAGCAGCTAGTGTATTCCCTCTTGAAGATATGCTGATATTCAACTCCTAAGAAACTTAGAGTGCCAAAGCTAAAAATTCGTCATTTATCTATTTCACAAGCTCTGAATGCGGTTTCTGGCAAATGGGCATACCCCTGACAGATTATCGGTCCACCATCAAACCGTTTCCTTTTGGATGAAATTTGAGTGTTGACTTTCAAGAAACGCACAGTTTGAAAAACTTTGTTTCTGAATGCGGGAAAAGTTAAAGTTTTCATAAGGCCTATATCTAATGCTCCTAAAGGAGCACATGGCTACCTTTGGGATAAATGATATGGAACCACTCACCATCATACATATTTCATTTGGAAGCAGCTAGTGTATTCTCTCTTGAAGATATGCTCTTATTCAACTCCTAAGAAACTTAGAGTGCCAAAGCTTGAAATCGTCATATATCTATTTCACAAGCTCTGAATGCGGTTTCTGGCAAATGGGCATACCCCTGATAGAGTATCGGCCCAACATCAAACCTTTTCCTTTTGGATGAAATTTGAGTGTTGACTTTCACGTAACGCACAGTTTGAAAAACTTTGTTTCTGACTGCGGGAAAAGTTAAAGGTTTTATAAAGCCTATATCTAAAGCTCCTAAAGGAGCAGATGGCTACCTTTTGAATATATGATATGGAACCACTCACCATCATACATATTTCATTTGGAAGCAGCTAGTGTATTCTCTCTTGAAGATATGCTCATTTTCAACTCCTAAGAAACTTAGAGTGCCAAAGCTTGAAATCGTCATATATGTATTTCACAAGCTCTGAATGCGGTTTCTGGCAAATGGGCATACCCCTGATAGAGTATCGGCCCACCATCAAACCTTTTCCTTTTGGATGAAATTTGAGTGTTGACTTTCAAGAAACGCACAGTTTGAAAAACTTTGTTTCTGACTGCGGTAAAAGTTAAAGTTTTCATAAGGCCTATATCTAAAGCTCCTAAAGGAGCACATGGCTACCTTTGGGATAAATGATATTGAACTACTCACCATCATACATATTTCATTTGGAAGCAGCTAGTGTATTCTCTCTTGAAGATATGCTCATATTCAACTCCTAAGAAACTTAGAGTGCCAAAGCTTGAAATCGTCATATATCTATTTCACAAGCTCTGAATGCGGTTTCTGGCAACTGGGCATACCCCTGATAGAGTATCGGCCCAACATCAAACCTTTTCCTTTTGGATGAAATTTGAGTGTTGACTTTCAAGAAACGCACAGTTTGAAAAACTTTGTTTCTGACTGCGGGAAAAGTTAAAGGTTTTATAAAGCCTATATCTAAAGCTCCTAAAGGAGTAGATGGCTACCTTTTGAATATATGATATGGAACCACTCACCATCATCCATATTTCATTTGGAATCAGCTAGTGTATTCCCTCTTGAAGATATGCTCATATTCAACTCCTAAGAAACTTAGAGTGCCAAAGCTTGAAATCGTCATATATGTATTTCACAAGCTCTGAATGCGGTTTCTGGCAAATGGGCATACCCCTGATAGATTATCGGCCCACCATCAAACCTTTTCCTTTTGGATGAAATTTGAGTGTTGACTTGAAGAAACGCACAGTTCTAAAAACATTGTTTCTGAATGCGGGAAAAGTTAAAGGTTTTATAAAGCCTATATCTAAAGTTCCTAAAGGAGCAGATGGCTACCTTGTGAATATATGATATGGAACCACTCACCATCATACATATTTCATTTGGAAGCAGCTAGTGTATTCTCTCTTCAAGATATGCTCATTTTCAACTCCTAAGAAACATAGAGTGCCAAAGCTTGAAATCGTCATATATCTATTTCACAAGCTCTGAATGCGGTTTCTGGCAAATGGGCATACCCCTGATAGATTATCGGTCCACCATCAAACCTTTTCCTTTTGGATGAAATTTGAGTGTTGACTTTCAAGAAACGCACAGTTTGAAAAACTTTGTTTCTGACTGCGGGAAAAGTTAAAGTTTTCATAAGGCCTATATCTAAAGCTCCTAAAGGAGCACATGGCTACCTTTGGGATAAATGATATGGAACCACTCACCATCATACATATTTCATTTGGAAGCAGCTAGTGTATTCTCTCTTGAAGATATGCTCTTTTTCAACTCCTAAGAAACTTAGAGTGCCAAAGCTTGAAATCGTCATATATCTATTTCACAAGCTCTGAATGCGGTTTCTGGCAAATGGGCATACCCCTGATAGAGTATCGGCCCAACATCAAACCTTTTCCTTTTGGATGAAATTTGAGTGTTGACTTTCACGTAACGCACAGTTTGAAAAACTTTGTTTCTGACTGCGGGAAAAGTTAAAGGTTTTATAAAGCCTATATCTAAAGCTCCTAAAGGAGCAGATGGCTACCTTTTCAATATATGATATGGAACCACTCACCATCATCCATATTTCATTTGGAATCAGCTAGTGTATTCCCTCTTGAAGATATGCTCATATTCAACTCCTAAGAAACTTAGAGTGCCAAAGCTTGAAATCGTCATATATGTATTTCACAAGCTCTGAATGCGGTTTCTGGCAAATGGGCATACCCCTGATAGATTATCGGCCCACCATCAAACCTTTTCCTTTTGGATGAAATTTGAGTGTTGACTTCAAGCAACGCACAGTTCTAAAAACATTGTTTCTGAATGCGGGAAAAGTTAAAGGTTTCATAAAGCCTATATCTAAAGTTCCTAAAGGAGCAGATGGCTACCTTGTGAATATATGATATGGAACCACTCACCATCATACATATTTCATTTGGAAGCAGCGAGTCTATTCTCTCTTCAAGATAGGCTAATTTTCAACTACTCAGAAACTTAGAGTGCCAAAGCTTGAAATCATCATATATGTATTTCACTAGCTCTGAATGCGGTTTCTGGCAAATGGGCTTACCCCTGATAGATTATCGGCCCACCATCAAACCTTTTCCTTTTGGATGAAATTTGAGTGTTGACTTTCAAGAAATGCACAGTTTGAAAAACTTTGTTCCTAATTGCGGGAAAAGGTAAAGGTTTTATTAAGCCTATATCTAAAGCTCCTAAAGGAGCAGATGGCTACCTTTTGAATATAAGATATGGAACCACTCACCATCATACAAATTTAGTTTGGAAGCAGCTAGTGTATTCTCGCTTCAAGATATGCTCATTTTTAACTACCAAGAAACCTAGAGAGTGCCAAAGCTTGAAATCATCATGTATGTATTTCACAAGCTCTAAATGCGATTTCTGGCAAATGGGCATACCCCTGATAGATTATCACCTCACCATCAAACCTTTTTCTTCTGGTTGATATTTGAGTGTTGACTTTCAAGAAATGCACAGTTTGAAAAACTTTGTTTCTGAATGCGGGAAAAGTTAAAGGTTTTATAAAGCCTATATCTAAAGCTCCTAAAGGAGCAGATGGCTACCTTTTGAATATATGATATGGAACCACTCACCATCATACATATTTCATTTGGAAGCAGCTAGTGTGCTGTCTCTTTAAGATATGCTCATATTCAACTACTAAGAAACTTAGAGTGCCAAAGCTTGAAATCGTCATGTATGTATTTCACAAGCTCTGAATGCGGTTTCTGGCAAATGGGCATACCCCTGATAGATTATCGGCCCTCCATCAAACCTTTTCCTTTTGGATGAAATTTTAGTGTTGACTTTCAAGAAATGCACAGTTTGAAAAACTTTGTTTCTGAATGCGGTAAAAGTTAAAGGTTTTATAAAGCCTATATCTAAAGCTCCTAAAAGAGCAGATGGCTACCTTTTGAATATAAGATATGGAACCACTCACCATCATACAAATTTAGTTTGGAAGCAGCTAGTGTATTCTCGCTTCAAGCTATGCTCATTTTTAACTACCAAGAAACCTAGAGAGTGCCAAAGCTTGAAATCATCATGTATGTATTTCACATGCTCTGAATGCGGTTTCTGGCAAATGGGCATACCCCTGATAGATTATCACCTCACCATCAAACCTTTTTCTTCTGGTTGATATTTGAGTGTTGACTTTCAAGAAATGCACAGTTTGAAAAACTTTGTTTCTGAATGCGGGAAAAGTTAAAGGTTTTATAAAGCCTATATCTAAAGCTCCTAAAGGAGCAGATGGCTACCTTTTGAATATATGATATGGAACCACTCACCATCATACATATTTCATTTGGAAGCAGCTAGTGTGCTGTCTCTTTAAGATATGCTCATTTTCAACTACTAAGAAACTTAGAGTGCCAAAGCTTGAAATCGTCATGTATGTATTTCACAAGCTCTGAATGCGGTTTCTGGCAAATGGGCATTCCCCTGATAGATTATCGGCCCTCCATCAAACCTTTTCCTTTTGGATGAAATTTGAGTGTTGACTTTCAAGAAATGCACAGTTTGAAAAACTTTGTTTCTGAATGCGGTAAAAGTTAAAGGTTTTATAAAGCCTATATCTAAAGCTCCTAAAAGAGCAAAAGAGCAGATGGCTACCTTTTGAATATAAGATATGGAACCACTCACCATCATACAAATTTAGTTTGGAAGCAGCTAGTGTATTCTCGCTTCAAGCTATGCTCATTTTTAACTACCAAGAAACCTAGAGAGTGCCAAAGCTTGAAATCATCATGTATGTATTTCACATGCTCTGAATGCGGTTTCTGGCAAATGGGCATACCCCTGATAGATTATCACCTCACCATCAAACCTTTTTCTTCTGGTTGATATTTGAGTGTTGACTTTCAAGAAATGCACAGTTTGAAAAACTTTGTTTCTGAATGCGGGAAAAGTTAAAGGTTTTATAAAGCCTATATCTAAAGCTCCTAAAGGAGCAGATGGCTACCTTTTGAATATATGATATGGAACCACTCACCATCATACATATTTCATTTGGAAGCAGCTAGTGTATTCTCTCTTCAAGATATTCTCATTTTCAACTACTAAGAAACTTAGAGTGCCAAAGCTTGAATATAAGGAGCCTTCTCCCAAAAATTGACTTAATTCGAATCTGGGTTGCTCAGCACAAACCTGATGTACTTACTTTTCCAGGAACATGGTTGCACAGGAAGATATATGACAATGAGATCAAACTTGATAATTATATGTCATTCAGAACAGACAGGGGTACAAGAGGAGGAGGTGTGGCTATATATTTTTCCCAGCACTTTTTATCTGAATTTACCATTCCTAAAGTAATCCCGTCATTTTTTGAATGTCTTTTTGTTAAGTTAAAACTCCATGAAAATAAACATCTCACCATTGGTAGCATCTATAGACCTCCACCTGTCCATCCCGACTCAACTAAATGTATATTATCTACCCTCACTTCACTCGAACATCCAGGTGAAACGATTATCATGGGCGACTTCAACAGCAACTGGCTTGACCGCTCTTCATCAAATGATAAAACCCTTTTTAAAAGTGTAAACCTGACCCAGTTAATCAATGAGCCTACCAGAGTCCACACCTGATCTAAGTCTTTACTAGACTGGGTCCTTGTCACGCATCCTGACAGAATTAAAAACTCTGGTGTTTTATCTGACTGCTTTAGTGATCACTCAGCTATCTTCTGCGTATGCAAGATTAAATCTTCCTCCAAAATGCATTAGAGTTAGGCAATGCAAGAACATTCACTTTGATAATTTCACACATGATTTGATTTCAATAACATGGGACAGGTTTTCACTTATACCTTCTGCTGAAGATGCCTGGAATTATTTACATTCTGAACTTGCTAGAGTCATTGATAAACATGCCCCCTGGAGGGAAATCAGGGTCAAGGGTAAACACTTACCCTGGATCAGCTCTGACCTGATTAGTCTCTTTAAACAATGGGATAAAGCTTGGAGGATCTCCAGAGAAACCAAGGATCCTGCTGACTGGGACAAATATAGATCTCTAAGGAACATATGTACAACAAAAACACGCAATGCTAAATCAGACTTCTACAAAAAACAACTATCTGATGATATGCATGATCCTAAACGGTTCTGGAAAACTATGAATAATATTCTCAATAAATCAAACAAAAATACCAGCACCCAGATTCGATTCAACAACAACATTATCCACGATCCCTCCACTATTTCAAATGTTTTTAATCAGCATTTTTCCTCTATAGGTAGCTCTTGTGTATTTGACCCACCCATGGCATGTGATTCTTCTAGTAGCTCTACCTGTACAAGTTAATTTTCCTTTCGAAAGATTCTATCTGTCGAAGTCCAATGTGCAATCAATACACTAAAAGATGACTGTGGAACTGGACCAGATGGCATTGAGACTAAATTTATCAAGTTAGCGGCTCATATCTTGATGTATCCATCCAATCAACCTGAGCCCTCCCTTCCACCTGGAAATGTGCCATAGTTACTCCACTTCATAAGGGAGGTGACCCCCATGACATTAATAACTACCGTCCTATTTCTATCATAAATTCTATAGCCAACTAAACTCAATCAATCAATCAATCAATTATCACGCTATGTTACTGATCTGAACATCTTGTCCCCATGCCAGTCTGGTTTCAGGCCTAACTTCTCAACAACAACAGCTCTCTTAAAATTTACAAACGACGTGTTTACTGCTTCTGAGAATGGCAAACTCACTGGTGTAATTTTTCTTGACTTAACCAAGGCATTCGACATTGTTGATCACTATTTACTTCTTGATAAACTGTATTCCATTGGTGTCTCTCAGACTGCTCTACTATGGTTTAACTCATATCTTCACAATAGACGCCAGTGCGTCAGTTTCAATGGAAGTCAATCGATTACTTAATTGTCGAGAAGGGAGTACCACAAGGCTCATCATTAGGTCCACTCCTTTTCTCCATTTTTATTAATGACCTTCCTAAAATTTGCTCTGACTGTCAAGTACAACTATATGCCGACGACACTGCAATTTACACATCTAGCACTAACAGATCTGCAATTGAGAGATCCTTGCAACGTGAGTTTGCCCCTGAAGTGGTTCTCACTCAACAAACTACTGCTCAACAAAAGGAAGTCATGTAGTATGTTGCTTGGCACCAGACACGGTCTGAGTGATGCCCCAGACCTGACTATTTCTTTTAATGATGGATCACCTCTTGAACATGTGACTTCTTATAAATACCTTGGACTTTGGATCGACCCAGTGCTTTCTTTTAAACAACATATTGAGACTATCACAAACAAACTAAGTCGCAATTTGGGCATACTGTATCGCTCCATAAATTGCTTTACTTTTCAGATGAGAAACAGAATCGTTACACAGTTGTTATTGCCAATATTGGATTATGCTGACATTGTTTATCAGAACACCTTCGAAACACATCTTCAATCCCTCAATGTTATTTACAATAGTCTCTGTCGATTTATTCTAAGGTGTCCCTATCAAACTCATCATTGCTCTATGTATGAAACTCTGAACTGGTTACCCTTCAATGCTCGAAGACATTACCATTGGCTTCAATGCATTTTCAAATGCATCCACTTTAACTATCCCTCTTACCTAAAGCATTATCTAGTACCACACATATCCTCATACTCTCTTAGACATATACAGCAACCTTTCTTCTCTGTTCCCAAAACCAAGAAAGAAATTGGCAGACGCGCCTTCAAATTCAAAGCTCCCTCCGACTGGAACAATCTACCCGTCAACATCAGAACAATTATCTCACTAAGTATATTTAAGAACTCATTATTACCCTTTCTTAAAACGTCATGTTGCTGCTTTTAATGCTACTGTCTTCCTGCTCCTTTACCATTGCATCACTGTATTTGCTTGTTGGTTATTTTGTTACTATTATTATTATCATCATTATTACCATTATTATTATTATTACTACTACTATCATTGTCATCGACACATTCTGTTGTACCTACCTCCTACTTATTTCATGTGGTATTGTGGGTTTATGGGAACGATGTGCGGGCTGGATCGGTAAATGAGAGCCTCTGTGTATGTATGGTGTACGTGACTGTGTTTGTTGTACTGTACTTGTATTGTATTGTATTGTATTGTATGTTCTGTGTTGGACCCCCTCGAAAACGAGATGGCTCATCTCTAGGGGTTATCCATTAATAAATTTGAAATTTGAAAATTGAAAATTTAGGCCACTTCCTTTTGCCAGATGGTGGCGCCTTTATTGGTATATGGATGAGATTACACACCAAAAATGAACATGTGTGAAGTTTCAGCCACATCAGACAATGCAGAATGAAACAAAAATAACTTCTTGCTTGCACATTGTGATAACATGCTCCAGTCCTGTATGGAGAGCAGAGATGAATTAATTTCCATAGATTTTACAGCAGGAGTCACAATTTATGCTTGAGAAGTCATTCGGTTATAAATATGCACCAAAATAAAACCATTGGCTTAAAGAAACTATTCAACTTTATTGTGGCCGCACCGGGGATGGAACCGCGGACCTAGCATGTCTTAATCCACTTCCTGAACCGTTAAGCTATACTGCCCTCTTATACACGTACATCTATTGGCCAAAAGTTGTATGTTTCCTTTTATCTTGGTTAAATAATTTCTCTCCGAAGTGTCGGATAATATTGCATTAAATGTCTAGTTAGCCAGCATCCTTTACAACCACCGCCCCCCTCACTGTGCCCTTCCCCCCCTCTAGGCCCATCCCTTCCTTTTCCACTTTCTCCCCCCATACAGACTCTGATGTTTCTCAACTCCTGCTCTGCCACCGCCCTACAACCTGTGCCCTTGACCCTATCCCCTCTTCTCTTCTCCAAACTATCACACCTGACATTCTCCCATTTGTCACCTCCCTTGTCAACTCCTCCCTGTCTTCCGGCTGTTTTCCGGCATCCTCCAAGAGGGCCCACATCACTCCGCTGCTAAAAAAGCCTACTCTGGATCCCTCCATCATCCAGAACTACCGCCCGGTATCTCTTCTTCCTTTCCTTTCTAAAACTATAGAACGAGCCGCTTCTACTCAACTTTCTTCTTTCTTTTCTAACAACAACCTGCTAGACCCCCATCAGTCTGGCTTCAGATCGGGCCACTCGACAGAGACTGCGCTCCTCTCCGTCAGTGAGTCACTCCATGCCGCACAAGCAGCCTCCCTCTCCTCTGTCCTCATTCTTCTAGATCTCTCTGCTGCCTTCGACACTGTGGATCACTCCATCCTCCTGTCTGCCCTGTCAGCAACGGGCATCTGTGGCACAGCCCTGGACTGGATTGAGTCCTACCTCTCTGGTCGCTCCTTCCAGGTTGCCTGGGCTGGTTCGGTATCGACACCTCAGCCCCTCGCCACAGGAGTTCCCCAGGGCTCAGTCCTAGGCCCGCTTCTTTTTTCTCTTTACACTCGCTCCCTTGGCCCTGTGATCACTGCACATGGGCTATCCTACCACTGCTACGCGGACGATACCCAACTCTTCGTCTCGTTCCCGCCGTCTGATACGCAGGTTTCAGCCCATATCTCTACCTGCCTGAGGGACATCCAGAGCTGGATGGACAACCACCATCTAAAGCTCAACCCAGGCAAGACTGAAATGATATTCATCCCTGCTAAAACCTCTCCCCATCTTGATCTCTCCATTTCCCTCGGGGATACCACACTCACGCCGTCACCCAGTGCAAAGAACCTCGGCGTGGTGATGGACAGCAGACTGTCCCTCTCCGAGAACATTGTGGCGGTGACCCGGTCATGCAGGTTCTTCCTATACAACATACGGAGAATCCGCCCCTTTCTCACCCCCTACTCGACCCAGCTCCTGGTCCAAGCGATGGTTCTGTCCTGCCTGGACTACTGCAATTCCCTCTTGGCTGGCCTCCCAGCGTCTGCCATCAGACCCCTCCAACTCATCCAGAATGCAGCAGCTCGTCTGGTCTTCAACCTTCCCAAATACTCACACGTCACCCCCCTGCTTACTTCCCTCCACTGGCTGCCTGTCATGGCTCGCATTAAATTCAAAACATTGGTGCTAGCCTTCCAAGCAGTTAAAGGGTCTTCCCCAGCTTATCTACAAAAAATCATCGGACCCTACACCCCTGCCAGACCTCTTCGTTCAGCCTCCACAGGCCGCTTGGCACCTCCCCCTCTCCGAACCTCCACATCACGCTCACGACTACTGTCTGTTCTGGCTCCACGGTGTTGGAACAAACTCCCCTTTGAGGTCAGAACTGTAGAATCTCTCCCCACCTTCAAGTGCAAGCTGAAGACACACCTCTTCAAGCAGCACCTCTCCCCATCCCTCCCTACCTCCCTGGGAACCTTAATTGTTGTCTCTGTGACTTGCTTTGTGTATCGATATTTTTAGTTGGCTAGGTAAGCAGTGTTTGGATAGTTAACTTTGGTCACTTTTGCTCTGTTTCTTTGTTTCTTTGTTCTCAAAAAAAAAAAAAAAAAAAAAGGCCCTCATCCTTATCTTTGTTGTACAGGTAGCAGTTGAAATTGTACTTCCCTCTAGGGTCTTTCAGCGAACTTATCCCTGGTTATGGGTATGCACTTTGTTGTACGTCGCTCTGGATAAGAGCGTCTGCCAAATGCCAATAATGTAATGTAATCATTCTTTTCCATTTCACCAGTAATTATGCTGCCTGAAACGCATTTGTTCAGCCAAATCTAAAGGAGATGCGAAGTCTGTGCCCTCAATCCGGTATTTTCATATTAAGTCAAAAATTCCTAGCGAAATTGTATGTTCTCTTAATTAGTGTTTAATGACAAGCAAAATAAACTAACATAGCTGGCGATTTAACTGAAAGTTTTCTATTCATGTAAACCAACGTAGCTGACCTGTTTTTTGACTCACACAGACAGTGGACAGGCTGGCTGCTGTTAGCCCATGCCTGTCATCTCGCAACGACCTGCATGCGATACCTTTGTTGAACATAACGGTCTCATGTTAATACAGCGTTCGAGCAGAGCCACCTCAAACGCTAACGTTTCTTTTTGACTTCATGTATTACTTTTAAATATATGATAGCCTGCCAGTTAAAGACAGTCATTAAATGTCTTTAATATTTATTTCAGATATTCAATTCATATAATGAAAATAGATGCAAAGAAACGTCGGGCTGGGTGTTGTCAATACATTTTGTCACGGAGGCTGCAGCTGTAAATCATACATCGTTATGCCTACTGGGCATACTGGGCCTACTAGAAAAAAACTAAAACCTATCGTTGAAAAATCACTTGAAGGAAGAAAAAATAAAAGTACCACTTTCTGCCAATAAATGGAATCCCCGTATCAGAAATGGGGGGAAGTTACAGCGATGCAGTTAGTCTGTGAGTAGAATAGATTGTGTAGACAACTTCACTGTTTCCACAAAGGAGCCAAATATGTGCTTTTTAACAGGACTTGGTTAGTGTAATGATATAAATGCTAGCATTCGATTATGGTCAATGGTACCGAAAATGCCCGTTACATTTAATTACATTTAATTGGGTTACGGCATTCACTTCAATCGAATGAAGTCAAATAGAAACGGCTCGAATTCCTTAATAAGGCTTCTTGGTTTTCAAGCCAACTTTCCGAACAGCTGTTTTGTATTGAGTCCTTAAAATGCTACAATACATTTTTTTTTTAACCAAATAACATTGAACGTCAATGCAAGATATGCATTATATGTGTTAATCTTTTAAATATATGATAATTTCCTGCCAGTAAAAGCCGGTCTTTTATTTTAGTTATTCAATCCATATAATTAAGGTAGATGAGAAAAAACGTTGCTGTGGGCTGGGTGTTGTCAGTACATTTTGTCACGTAGGCTGCCGCTGTTACTCATACATCGTTATGGTTACTGCCTCGCAAAAAGAAACAAAACTTGTCGTTGAGAAATCACTTTATCCAAGAAAAAGAGAAACAATACCAACCTTTGCCAGTAGATGGCAGTCGCGTATTAGAAATGGGAGAGTCAGTTGCGACTTGCGTTGAAGTTTTAAGATTGGATATAACGAGTCTCCAGCGAAAATAGTGAACTATTATTGCTTAATGGATGTGATGACACTCCAACAAAGAACATATGTGAAAAGTTGTAGCCTCAAAATCAGGCAATGTAGAATTTAATACCTTTTTGAAATTATTTAATATATAATTTTCCTGTTTGGGCAGCATTACATGTTAATTTTAAGGCTGACCATAGTCATACCATTCCAAGATATAAAAAATCAGTTCATAGTTGTGTGTCAGGGCTATAATATCATGCTGACCACATTTTGTGTGAATGTGATGAACCCACTAGGAAGAGTATTTCAAAGTTGGGAAAAGTTAAGGGATGCAAATGAGAAATGTGTGTGTCTTGAGGAGACCCATATGCCTACCAGATGTGGTGCATTTACGTGAAAGTATATGTCCACAATATTAGAAAAGAGCCATAGGGGGCGCTGTGTAGCCACGCCCAGATGAATGTGGATATGGATGTGATTGCACTCCAAAAGTGCAAAAGATCAGATGATGTAGAACGGAATTAAGCCCACTTCCTGTTTTTGGGCGTAACGTGTGTATTATACGCCTCGCCATTGCCAAACCGTTTGAGATATCAAAAATCCTTTCGTCATTTAGGGTCAGGACTATTCTAAGATCATGATGACTACATTTGGTGTGAATGTGATGAATACCCTAGCAGGAACGCATACAAACATGATAAAAACCTCACTTCCTGTTGCCAGATGGTGGCGCTATAACATTGACTTCTTCTTGGTATATGGATGTGATTACACCCTAACAGTGAACATATTTGTAAAATATCAGCCAGATCAGACAATGTAGACCATGAATTTATGGCTACTTCCTGTTGGCGCGGCGTAGCATCGAAATTGTACGCCTTGCCACGGCCATACCGTTTGAGATATCAGAAATATCCTGGCAATTCAGAATCATGACTATGCTTAGACCATTCTTACCACATTTGGTGTGAATGCGATGAACCACCTAGGAGGAGTACTTAAAAGTTTAGTACATGTGAAAACGCACAAAATTCAAAATGGCAGACTTCCTGCTCTGCATCAATGTGAATGAGAAATGTGTTTCAATTGAGGAGACACACATGCATCCCAATTTAGGTTCATGTAGCTCAAAGTGCCTGCCCACAATAGACAACAATGCAATGGGGGGGGGGGGGACAGCGCAATAGGGGGCGCTGTGGAGTCCCTCGGCCACACCCAAGTCTGAGCATCTGATAGATCCTGACGGCCACCACTTCTGATGTGTGTGTGTGACTTTGTAGCCATGGCAAGGCCCTCAAGCCCCAACCCTAACCCCAACCTTAATTCCAACCCTAACCCCAACCTTAATTCCAACCTTGATCCTAACCCCAACCCCAACCCTAACTCTAATTCTAACCACAACCCTAATCGCAACCCTAACCCTAATTTTAACCCCAACCCTAATCACAACCCTAACCCCAACCCTAACCCTAATTTAAACTCCAACACTAATCGCAACCCTAACCCCAACCTTAATTCCAACCCTAACCCCAACCTTAATTCCAACCTTGATCCTAACCCCAACCCCAACCCTAACTCTAATTCTAACCGCAACCCTAATCGCAACCCTAACCCTAATTTTAACCTCAACCCTAATCGCAACCCTAACCCTAATTTTAACCCCAACCCTAATCTTAACCCCAACTCCAACCTAACCCCAACTCCAACCACTATTCCAACCGTAACCCCAACCCCAAGTCTCAGTCTTAACCCCTACCCCAACCCTAACCCCAATGCTTACTCCAACCCTAACTGCAACCTCAACCCCAACACCAATTCCAACTATAACCCCAGCCCCAACCGCAATTCCAATCCTAATTCCAACCTTGATCCTTGTCCCAACCTTAACCCTAATTTCAACACCAACCCTAACCCCAATCCCAACCCCAACTCCAACCTAACCTTAATTCCAGCGGCAATTCCAACCGTAACCCCAACTGTAACACTAATCCCAGCCCCAATTCCATCTGTAACCCCAACCCAACCCTAATCCCAACTGCAATTCCAACCCCGACCCCAACTACTACTGCATTACATCCCTCACCCCAACCCCAACTCCTATCCTAACCACAACCCCACCCCAATAGGACCCTTTGGGAACCCTTATCCTACCCTAACCATAATCCCAACAGGGTAGTCACCTGAACCCGAATGGGGACCCTACCCTAACCCCACTACAAGGGCTACTACACCGCAACTGCATCGCAATGGAAACCCCAGCTGCAGTCTCAACGCTTACCCCAACCAGGATCAGCATCTTAATGTTTATATAAAGCAAAATTTCTAATAAATAAAGTTTAAAAAAAATTATATATAGAGTCTTGGGACTAGGAGGGGCCAAGGTGGGAGGCCTTGCCACACAATTTTTAGGCATGAAGGAGTGTGTGTCTCTCTCTTTTTCTTATTTTTTTTTTTTGAGTGTGTATCACGGTTCAAGTAACCCTTTATTTATAATAAAGCACTTAAAGCATGGCGTGCCCTCTTGTCCCTAAATTAATTTTTTACCTACCCTCTTGGTCTGTCCTAGCCACCATAGTATTTATTTATTTAATTAATTAATTTAAGAAATGTATTTATATGTATATATTTATTACAATATTTATTGAATCCGTGCCCTTCCTGGATGGGCTCCGTGCGCAGGTCCCTTGTTGCACAGTCGCCGTGGGGTGTTTGGTTTCTGGGGGCAGTGGTGCGGGTACTTCTCCCCGAGTTGTCCTTCTATCAATAACATCACCGGAATAAAGATAATTAATTCAGACTTATAATAAACATAACACACAGAACAAACACATTACATACATTACATACACATGGGAAAAGAGGAGCGTCCTTTGCCCCATCGGCCAGTGCAAGGGGCCCTCTGCAGCCAGTGATGGCACTGGAGGGCCTTCCTCACACACTCAACCTAACCTAGCCAGTGCCATGGGCGGACCTCCTTACCTCCTCAGTACACTCAGGAGCATAAATCACCATCTAAATAAAAAAGACAAAATTTACACAAAATGTATAACAGAACTACATTATTTAGGGGCAGGACGGATGTAAAGATGAGAGCCAATGGCGGTACGCCCCATCACACCCTGTAGGGCATATAGAGCCTTGTATTTTCTACTCTCTGTTTGGTTTGCAGCCCCTCTGAGGAAGCACTATGGTGCGAAACGTTAGGGAAACAACCAAAAACAGAGAACTTTCAATTGGTAGATTTTACTGAGTACCTGCCTGTCTTATTTTATTTTCTTTTCAATTTCAATTTTAAAGTGGTTTTTGAAAAGTTAAACCCCCTAAAAATAATAATAAAGGTTATTTTAAACTGGCTAGCCAGGGGGCTCAAAAAAAGAAAGGGCCTGAAAAAAACTAAATGAAGGCACACAATACAATCGTGTCTCACCCAACCGACTGAGCTCCACACAGGAAAAGGGAAAAGGTCAACCTCCTACCAGGATCTACAGCGGGACGCCGCAGAAGACAGTGGACTGGAGGTCAACACGCCCTGGAACTACTAGAAGGGTAAGAGCCCAGGTTGGGCAGCCTTAAAATTGTTTGGCTACCAACTAACTTGCTGGCTAGTTTAAAATGTTTAATTCATTGAACAGGTACACTGTACTATCTGCAATGGGAGAAGAGGGACAAACAAACACCACCATACAACAAGCTCAAATTTTTCAACCTAGGGCCACGCCCGAAATTACAGCCCCAAACACAAACACCATACACACAGCTGACACTAGGCCAAGATTCAGGCCTGCACTACTGCCCACTCCCCTTGCACAACGCCCCATATACACCAGAAACACTAGGCCAAGACCATTCTCGGGCCTACTACCCACTCCTGACACACAATACATCCCAGCTCACAGAGATAGGAGTACCACACCCCACATACAATACATCCCAACCTACAGACCTAGATTTACACCCCCTAACAAAACTTGGACTACAAACAGGACCCACACTGGGAAAACAAAAACAAGGCCCAATCCAGTTTCATCTAGGATAGGAATATCACACACTCAGACAACAACACAGGATTTTAACAAACACACATCGAAGCACTATTTCAAATTGATCCAGGCCCTGCACCACAAGGGGGTAGTGGAAAAGGCAATACAGACACAAACATTTCCCATGGGAATGATGAGACAGGTCAATAAACTGACAGAATTCATCAAACCCTCATCACCCTCTGAACACATGAAACAAGCAGTTGCACACAACACCATAACATGGATGCAAAACAACATGACAATCTTACAGACACATTATAACACAGTGATTGGCAATCTGGTACATACACAACCCCCCTGGAATCAAATATCATTACAAGTAGCATTAGGCTGGGCACATAAAAGATATGGACAAAAACTCACTCAGATCACCACACACACAGTCAGAAATGTACTACAGATACAGGCACCAGCATATACCCCTCCACCTTCAAGCCCTACAGACATTACAGACAAAAAGCACCCACCCACATTTACACACTCACTGACCAAAAGGGAGCAGGAGGACATAAATATCCCCTCACAAGTTACCATCCCTTCCCTCAGTTTGGAACAGCCCTCTGAATCACCAGGGGATAAGACACCACTTCCACCCAGACCACAACAGAGAGGAACCATTCATACACCACCCAATGCAGAACAGGAGGCTAGAAATATACTCACAACCCCTTCCTCACCCCTTTCAATAACAGAACAGTGTCCGGTGGTCCAAATGTCAGAACCGGACCCAACTCTTCCAGTATACCTTCCCATCCCCATTGGGCATGGATCCATACAGCCCAGTTACAAAACGCGGGGATCGGGGCCTACAGCTCCAACAGAGGGTACAGTCAGCTCAAAACACATCCTCAACACAAACAATAACACTCCACTACCAACAATCCACACAGAGGAACGTCTCAAACACCCAGTCATTTTTACAACACCACAAGTACACCATACACTGGACAGCCAAATTACACCAACACTGACACAACCTTTTACACCACCTGGACAACCAATAATTTCCAATGTCTGTCAATATGACTCCACTGACATTCTGTCTTTTTCTCAATCAATTGGGAGAAAGGAAACCAGTCCCCCACTTACAAGAGACATGGTTGGGCATATGAGGAAGGGAGACATAAAGGGGAATTCCCCAAACTGATTCCAATCTGAGTAGAATTCCTCACTACACACCCACACACATTCAAATAGACAGCTTCCCAGGTGCAAACTTCCCACACATCAGCAATATCCTACAAAAACTACCACCACACCCACATGTACAGAAAGTAATACTATCAGTCGGCATCAATAATAAAGACCAACACCCTCATAAAACCGCTGTAAAACAATTACAAGGCATGTGGAGGATAGCTGCAGAAGCCTTCCCCAATCCCAGCATTTACACCCCCATTATTCACTTTTCGGATTGCCTCACCCTACAACAACAGAACAACCTTACAACACTTAACACCCATATTGAACGATATGGGTACCCTCTGCTGGAGCTCAACAAACTAAGGTTCCACGTAGATCCAAAGGACAATATACACTGGACACCAGCAACAGCTACACAAATTCTTGAATTCTGGCTAGAACAGTTAAACTACTGAGACCGGTGAAGTGCAAACAAGTCTACAAAATGCACACCAACATATGGAATCTCTCCAAAACACTGGTGCTTTCCCAGGCGGAGTCAGAGCTTTTGGGTAAGGGTCTGACCTTTATACCAACACCGAGAACAGGTGGGTCCGACCAGGAGGATCTCATGAGGGATGTACATAAATACAATAGAAAACTCAAACTACTAGACCACTTTCAGTACAATCACAATCAAGTGTCATTACCGTTCACAGGCCCATCCAATTGGGAACCTCCATTTGATTGCTTACACATAGAAATTCAAAATTTAATCAGCCACAACAATAAAACCCTAAACAAACATTTACATAGACACTACATGCAAAAAGACAATCTATCACTCGAACAAAGAGCAGCCATTCACTCTCTGAAAGCCAATAAGGATATATTAATAAAAACCAGCAGACAAGGGCTCAACCATAGTCATTCAAGACAAACAACAATACATGTACGAAGCACACAGACAATTACACAACTCAGAACATTACACCAAATTACCACATTCCTTACAGGCACAAACACGAATACAAATCATAACCATCTTACAAGAATTGTATACATCCCGACACATCACATACAAACAGAGAAATTTTCTACTAGGCCCACCCACCCCAAGACCACGTCAATTCTACTTACTCCCCAAGATACATAAAGATCCCACAACTTGGACCATCCCTCATGAGATCCCAATGGGACGACCCATAGTCTCGGACTGCGACAGCGAAAGCTACAACATAGCCGCATTCATTGATTATTACCTGAACCCCATCTCACAGACACACAATAGTTATATACAGGACACATATCACTTCATCAGCCAATTACGACAAAGATCCATACCAGAACATGCCTTTCTATTCACCATTGATATTAATAGCTTGTATACCAACATTGACACCGAATTGGGCCTAGCAGCAGTACAGAGGGCCTTTAATAAACACACTGACACATCACGTCCGGACCAGCAGATATTACAATTATTACACATCAGTCTCACCAGAAATGACTTTGAATTTGATCAACACACCCATTTACAAATTCAACGTACAGCAATGGGGAAGAAATTTGCACCCTCCTATGCAGACATTTATATGGCTGAGTGGGAGGAAACACTCTTTGCAAAGTGCACACACACGCCCCTGCTGTACTACAGGTATCTGGACGACATCTTTGGAGCTTGGCATCACACAACTGATAACTTCAACCATTTCATACATCTCATGAACACACATCACCCACATATCACCTGCAAACATACCACCAATAACAGCACTGTTGATTTTCTGGACACAACTGTTTTCTTGACAGAACCAGTAGAGGGAGTCAAGAAATTCAAAACAAAAGTTTTTTTTAAACCAACAGATACACATACTTTACTACACAAGACCAGTTTTCATCCAAAACACACATTCAAAGGGTTAATTAAATCACAGCTCATCAGATTCCACAGAATCTGTACGGACCATACAGATTTTAACTCTGCAACAGCAATACTTTTCACGGCACTGAGGTCTCGAGGTTACTCCAAGAGATTCCTCAGGACCATCAAATCCAACACACTAACACAACTACAGAACAATATCACTACACAGATGCCGGGCTCCACTGGTGTCATCCAACTCATCACCATCTTCTCGGAATCCACAGTTCAACTCAACATAAAATTAAAACAACAATTTAATAAAACAGTAGCCAAACACCCACCTCTAGAACAGTTTAAAATTATTGCAGCATACAGGAAAAATTCCAACCTACAAAACATCCTGGTACACTCCAAGTTTCGACCAGGCCCCCCCATAGCTAGAACTCCACTGGCAAAGCACTACCATCAACATCGGCTTATTAAGAAGGGAGAGGAGGGCTTCATAATTCACCAACACCTCACACTACAAACCAGAAACATAATTTATATGATAACTTGCACACAGTGTGACCACAAATACATAGGGGAAACCCAGAATACACTACACACAAGACTTCAACAGCACATTTACACAATAACCAAAAACAACAAAACAACACCTTTAGTACAACATTTTCAGGAACATAACCTGTCATATCTCAGAATTTTGGGCCTTGAGAGTAATGGAGAGTGGGACACAAGGACAAGGAGGAGGAGGGAGCGATACTTCATCTCCTGGCTGGGGACTACATTCCCTGAAGGTTTAAATGACAGATGAAATAATTTGGGGACTAAAGGGGATAGTGAGATTCTAAATACAGACCAGGATGGGCAGAAAACACCACAGGGAGGAGTAGAGCATTGGACAATGTATTTTTCCTTTTCCTTTTTCTTTTTAATGAGTAAGTACCAGAACTACACCCCTTTCTGACCACTACTTCTAACACACCCACTGGAACCCTCACTTCAATCCTAATCCCAACCGCAATCACAACCCGAACCTACTCCAACCTAACCTAACCCCAGCTCTTTCCAACCATAACCCAAACCCTAATCCTAACCTAACCCCCATTCCAACCCTAATCCCAACCCCTAGCCAAACACCAACCCTAACCCAAATTCTTACCCTAACCCCAACTGCAATTCCAACCGTAACCCCAATCCCAACCCAACCGCAACTTCACCCCAACCCCAATTGCAACCATACCCAAACCCCAATTCCAACCCTACCCCAACCGTAACCCCAACCCCAACTGCAACCTCAACCCCAACCCCAACTCCAACCATAACCCCAGCCCCAACCCTAAACCAACCGCAATGCCAACCCTAACCCCAACCCTAATTCCAACCTTAATCCTAACCCTAACCCTAATTTTAACCCCAACCCTAAATCGCCTGAACCCGAATGGGGACCCTACCCTAACCCCACTACAAGGGCTACTACACCGCAACTGCATCGCAATGGAAACCCCAGCTGCAGTCTCAACGCTTACCCCAACCAGGATCAGCATCTTAATGTTTATATAAAGCAAAATTTCTAATAAATAAAGTTTAAAAAAAATTATATATAGAGTCTTGGGACTAGGAGGGGCCAAGGTGGGAGGCCTTGCCACACAATTTTTAGGCATGAAGGAGTGTGTGTCTCTCTCTTTTTCTTATTTTTTTTTTTTTTGAGTGTGTTCAAGTAACCCTTTATTTATAATAAAGCACTTAAAGCATGACTCTCTCTTGTCCCTAAATTCATTTTTTACCTACCCTCTTGGTCTGTCCTAGCCACCATAGTATTTATTTTTTTATTTGATTAATTTAAGAAAGGTATTTATATGTATATATTTATTACAATATTTATTGAATCCGTGCCCTTCCTGGATGGGCTCCGCACGCAGGTCCCTTTTTGCACAGTCGCCGTGGGGTGTTTGGTTTCTGGGGGCAGTGGTGCGGGTACTTCTCCCCGAGTTGTCCTTCTATCAATAACATCACCGGAATAAAGATAATTAATTCAGACTTATAATAAACATAACACACAGAACAAACACATTACATACATTACATACACATGGGAAAAGAGGAGCGTCCTTTGCCCCATCGGCCAGTGCAAGGGGCCCTCTGTAGCCAGTGATGGCACTGGAGGGCCTTCCTCACACACTCAACCTAACCCTAACCCTAACCCTATCCCTAACCCCCTAACCCTAACCCTAACCCTAACCCTCTAACCCTTTGGCCAGGTGGGCCAAAAAGAAGTTTGGCCGAAGATTACACCCGACCACCCTGGACATTGCCCAGGAAACAGTGGCCCCAATTTGGAGAACCGTAAGACGCACAACTCCAGTCTCCACCAGCAACAGATTCACTGCTCTAGTGAATCCTCCACCACCCCCACCCACAGCGGATAGAATCACCCACACTACACCCCAGAACCAGGACCAGTACCAGAGGGAGTGGCCGACACTGCGGCAGACATGCCCTACACCTACCCCTACCCCTACCCCTATCCCTGACCCCAACCCCCAGCCCCACCCTAACCCCAACCCTGACAATTAAACAACACTACACACTATAAAAAATTAATTCGACCCATATATCTAGACACAGCACAAGAAATATATGACATTATACAGACACTATTAGAAAACAATTACATCACAAAAAAACAAAGCTTTTACCTAAGGGGGGAGGAAAATCCTAGACCAAGGGTTTTTTTACCTCCTCCCCAAAATACACAAACAGCCTCAGTCCTGGAGTGTACCATATGAGATTCCGGCAGGGAGACCTATTGTTTCAGACTGCAACAGCGAATCCTACAGGATCGCAGAATACATAGACCATTTCCTCACTCCACTGTCAACTAAGCACAACAGTTACATAAAAGACACATACGACTTCATACGCATAGTTATAAACACTAAAATAACACAGGACACCATTTTATTCACAATTGACATAGATAGTCTCTACACAAACATAAACACTGCAGCAGGGCTAACAGCTGTAAAACTCTGGATGGAGAAATACCCGGACGACAGCCGCCCGGATACATCTCTCCTACAACTGTTAGAAATCAACCTGACAAAAAATGATTTTGAATTCAACAAAGAATTCTTTTTACAAATCAGCGGCACAGCGATGGGTAAGAAATTTGCACCGGCCTACGCTAACATTTACATGGCACACTGGGAGGAGACTGTTTTTCAAAAATGCCCCAAATTACCCACCAATTATTTTAGATACTTAGATGACATATGGGGAACATGGACACACAGTTTAGAGGACTTCAAACACTTTATACAAATCCTCAACACACACCATAGAATGATAACAGTTAAATACATCACGCATAACCAACAAATAGATTTCTTGGACACTACCACATACAAGGGACCCTCTTTTTCCCAAACACACACTTTAGACACTAAAGTTTTCTTTAAAGAGACCGACACACACACACTTTTACATAAAAACAGTCTCCACCCTAAACACACTTTCAAGGGCCTGATCAAATCACAATTGCTCAGGTTCAACAGGATTTGCACACAGGTAATAGATTTTGAAGAGGCTACCCAGACCCTCTTCAATGCATTAAAACCAAGGGGGTATTCCAGATCTTTCCTTAGACAGGTCCGGAAAACTTTCTTAACCACCAGACAACAAGACACGCGCAAAATCATTCCGCTAATCACCACCTACTCAGCATTTAGCCTAGCTGCAAACAGAAAAATTAAATTAAATCTAACCCGCACTCTACAGAACACAAACATTATCCAGGACTATAAAATTATCTCAGCATATAAAAGAAATAAAAATCTTAAAGATCATCTGGTAAGCAGCAACCTACCAGAAATTAATACTTTACCGACACAGGGCCCAATATTTTACAAACAAGCCACTACAGTCAGAAACACCACTACCAACACAACCTACATAATAAAACAAACACTAAATAAAAACACTAAAAACTGCATATATGCCATTAAGTGCAAACAATGTGGTATAATATATGTAGGAGAAACAGGGAACACAATTAAATGTAGACTAGCACAACATATATACAACATTAGAAATCACAGAGAGACAGACACACACCTGGTGGCTCATTTCCTTCACCATGGACTTGAGGCACTAGAAATATCGGGCCTTCAAATGAACAATAATTGGACACCGGAGGAGAGACGCAGGTTTGAGAAACACTGGATTCTCAAACTTAGCACTCTATTTCCAAGAGGACTAAATCAACGCACATAGAGCACCGACACAAGAGGGACCAAATTCTTCCTACTTAAAGGCTTCAGTACCCTGAATGGCCAGTGCAAACTTTTATTTCCCAAGAGGCCCTAATATGGGACAACTTGGGAAATAAAGATTTCTTACTTACCTAACTAGCCAGAGCCTTCAGTAACTGCTGATAGCTGGGACAGAATTACACTAAAGACTACCCATCTGGTTAATACCACTCTGAATAGGCTCATCCGAGCCAGAGAGAGGTCTTTAAAATAACAAAAGAATTACCCACTAGAAGAAACAAAAGACTAAATTACAGGAGGAATATAGCCATTCAGGCCAAACTACTGGAATGCTAGGGCCATTTAATAGAACCATCTTTAAAATAGGTCTTTAAAATAACAAAAGAATCACCCATCACAGGAAACAAAAGGTTACCTACTGGCAGGAAACAGCCGTTTTGGACAAAAATTCCAGAGAGCTAGGGCTATTAAGGACACAAAGGGGACACATCCACCAATGAGGACCCCACAAACCAGTGGCCTCAAACAGGTCCTCTCTGTGACCTGATAAACAGAACCACAATCCTCTCACACTCACACCTGAAGAAGCCTAAGACAAGGCGAAACGTTGTGTCGACATATGCTTTGGAAGACAGCAGAGGAACACATCCTACTCGGAGGAACTCTCCCGCTGCTGATCCCGAAAGAGCAAAACAAACCTGAACATTTTCACGGACGAGACACCAGGAGGAATCCTGCAGCAACACGGTACAGACTGCACTACCTTGTGGTGAAAACCTAACGGTGTCAACTAAACCACAAGGTAACAGTCTTGGTAAGTATAGACTGCTTTGATAAGCGTCAACCTCGTGTTGACAAAGCACGCTATCAAACAGTCGAAACCTGCACCGCCGCTTGCACAACATTTTTAATGATGAAGAATTACTAAAAAAACACTAAAAATCTGTAAAATTTGAAAAATATTAGACAATTCTAGAAAAGAAAAAAGTTTTAAACCGTAAGAAAACAGTCTTGCGTTTATTCTCAAAATTAGAAAATTAAAAACACCTAAAAACACACCACCTTACCCCCACCAAAACACCATGATGGCTTTCGCTGAGGCCACTAGGACCCTCTTCCGGGTCATCCAGACAACACATCACCTGCAGAACACTGCAGTGTCTGGAGCCGGGACAGCACCACCCACCAGTTTATTTAAAAAGATGCAGGAACTGGCCACCCTGGTGAGACCGGCCTCCCCGACAGAGGACATCATGTTGTTACTGACGGGGAATGCCCGGAACTGGCTCCACACATGCATGCAGATCTTGGAGGAACACTATCTAAAGATCCTGGAACAACTCACTAAAATTGCCCAGGAAACAGTGGCCCCAATTTGGAGAACTGTAAGACACACAACTCCAGTCTCCACCAGCAACAGATTCACTGCTCTAGTGAATCCTCCACCATCCCCACCCACAGCGGACAGAATCACCCACACTACACCCTGGAACCAGGACCAGTACCAGAGGGAGTGGCCAACACTGAGGCAGACATGCACCCCCAGGATCAGCGCTCCTAAACCCCACCGAGCACCAGCACAGAACCGGAGAAGGACCCGTGGAACCCCAGAAAACCACAGGGACTGGACTCCGGAACCACTACCACAAAGGCCCCAAAAACCCAGACATAGACGGAACCACGACCACTCTGGTCCCACCGCTAACCCCCACACAGCTCCTAATTCTAACCGCACCCCTACCCCTACCCCGGACCGCAACCCCAACCCTACACCTACCCCTACCCCTAGCCCTGACCCCAGTCCCCACCCCCACCCCCACCCTAATCCTAACCCCACAACCACTCCGACCCCTGACCTGAACCCTGCACCCACTCTCACCCCCCCACCCCATGCCACTGGAGTCGGAGTAGCGGAGGAAATCTTCTACCCGACCAGACACCCCCGAACAACCCGGAAGGTCCAGGAATGGACCATCAGATCCAGCAAACCAAACATAATCCTGGGGGACTCCAACCTCTCCAGGATCCAGTCCCACTCCAGGGGGGACCTCCAGCTTGACAGCTACCCTGGAGCAACATTTTACCATATCGCTGGACTTCTGGAGAAAACAGAAATAAATCACAGAGTACAGAGAGTCATCCTGTCCACTGGGATTAACAACAATGACCAGCACCCTAAAAAAACAGCAATAAAACAGCTGCAGACCATGCTGAGGATGACAAAAAACACCTTCCCAGCAGCAGAAATTTGGATCCCGTTAATTAATTATTCCCAAAACCTGGAACCCCGCCAGAAATCCAATTTGGAGGAGATCAATAATCACATCCTCCAAAACATGCCACATGTTCCCAAGCTTCCGGAGGAGGACTTCCGCACTACACGGGATGACATCCACTGGACGGAGAGAACAGCTGGCAAGATGTTGGAACACTGGCTACAACATTTAAACTGAGAATCCCCACAAACCCAAACACAAACAGGGAGGGGAATAAGAACATTATACTGCTGGCACAAAACTTTTCACCCACACAAAATCAGATTAGCTTACTAGACTTTGATGATTTCTTCGATGAGAAGGTCACAGTCATCCGCAGATCCTTTACAACCACCGCCCCCCTCACTGTGCCCTTCCCCCCCTCTAGGCCCATCCCTTCCTTTTCCACTTTCTCCCCCCTTACAGAGTGATGTTTCTCAACTCCTGCTCTGCCACCGCCCTACAACCTGTGCCCTTGACCCTATCCCCTCTTCTCTTCTCCAGCCTATCACACCAGACATTCTCCCATTTGTCACCTCCCTTGTCAACTCCTCCCTGTCTTCCGGCTGTTTTCCAGCATCCTTCAAGAGGGCCCACATCACTCCGCTGCTAAAAAAGCCTGCTCTGGATCCCTCCATCATCCAGAACTATCGCCCGGTATCTCTTCTTCCTTTCCTTTCTAAAACTATAGAACGAGCCGCTTCTACTCAACTTTCTTCTTTCTTTTCTAACAACAACCTGCTTGACCCCCATCAGTCTGGCTTCAGATCGGGCCACTCGACAGAGACTACGCTCCTCTCCATCAGTGAGTCACTCCATGCCGCACAAGCAGCCTCCCTCTCCTCTGTCCTCATTCTTCTAGATCTCTCTGCTGCCTTCGACACTGTGGATCACTCCATCCTCCTGTCTGCCCTGTCAGCAACGGGCATCTGTGGCACAGCCCTGGACTGGATTGAGTCCTACCTCTCTGGTCGCTCCTTCCAGGTTGCCTGGGCTGGTTCGGTATCGACACCTCGGCCCCTCGCCACAGGAGTTCCCCAGGGCTCAGTCCTAGGCCCGCTTCTTTTTTCTCTTTACACTCGCTCCCTTGGCCCTGTGATCACTGCACATGGGCTATCCTACCACTGCTACGCGAATAATACCCAACTCTTCGTCTCGTTCCCGCCGTCTGATACGCAGGTTTCAGCCCGTATCTCTGCTTGCCTGAGGGACATCCAGAGCTGGATGGACAACCACCATCTAAAGCTCAACCCAGGCAAGACTGAAATGATATTCATCCCTGCTAATACCTCTCCCCATCTGGATCTCTCCATTTCCCTCGGGGATACCACACTCACGCCATCATCCAGTGCACGGAACCTCGGCGTGGTGATGGACAGCAGACTGTCCCTTTCCGAGAACATTGCGGCGGTGACCCGGTCATGCAGGTTCTTCCTATACAACATACGGAGAATCCGCCCCTTTCTCACCCCCTACTCGACCCAGCTCCTGGTCCAAGCGATGGTTCTGTCCCTCCTGGACTACTGCAATTCCCTCTTGGCTGGCCTCCCAGCGTCCGCCATCAGACCCCTCCAACTCATCCAGAATGCAGCAGCTCGTCTGGTCTTCAACCTTCCCAAATACTCACACGTCACCCCCCTGCTTACTTCCCTCCACTGGCTGCCTGTCATGGCTCGCATCAAATTCAAAACATTGGTGCTAGCCTTCCAAGCAGTTAAAGGGTCTTCCCCAGCTTATCTACAAAACATCATCAGACCCTACACCCCTGCCAGACCTCTTCGTTCAGCCTCCACAGGCCGCTTGGCACCTCCCCCTCTCCGAACCTCCACCTCACGCTCACGAGGTCTGTTCTGGCTCCACAGTGGTGGAACGAACTCCCCGTTGAGGAGTTTGGATAATTAACTTTGGTCACTTTTGCTCTGTTTTGTTTGTTTCTTTGTTCCAAAAAAAATAATATATATATATATATATATATTGGCCCTCGTCCTTATCTTTGTTGTGCAGGTAGCAGTTGAAATTGTACTTCCCTCTAGGGTCTTTCAGCGTACTTATCCCTGGTTATGGGTAGGCACTTTGTTGTACGTCGCTCTGGATAAGAGCGACTGCCAAATGCCAATAATGTAATGTAATGTAATGAGATGGGCAGGGTTTCTGCTGTTCTGACTGCAGTGGAAGATGGGCAGGGTGTCTGCTGTTCTGACTGCAGTGGCTGTACAGATCTAAGAAATTACAGTCAGTCTAACTTGTATCACATGTAAAATACTGGAATCTATAATTCGGGACAAATTGGAATTATTTCTTGAAAAGAATAACATTCTAAGGTGGTCTTCGAAAGGGTAGGTCATACCTGACAAACCTTTTGGCATTCTTTGAGGAAGGTACCAAGTGTTTTGATGATAGCAGGGCTTAAGATATTGTATACCTATATTTCCAGAAAGCATTTTATCAGGTACCACATTACAAACTGATTTTCAAAATGAGGATGGTAGGACTTGTAGGAGCCATTTCAAAGTGGGTTTGGAATTGGTTATGGGAAAGGACACAAAGAGTAGTAGTAGGAGGAGCCTTATCCGAGCAAGGTATTGTGGGAAGTGGAGTCCCACTTGGATTGGTGCTGGAGCCACTGCTCTTCCTCATTTACATAAATGACCTACACATGGGCATTGAAAGTAATTTAGTTAAATTTGCAGATGATACAAAACTAGGAGGTTTAGCTAACAGTATAGGCTCTTCTAAAGTAATCCAGCAAGACAAACAGAATACACAAGTGGGCGGAAACCTGGCAAATGAAATTCAATACAGCTAAATGTAAAGTTCTACACATGGGAAATAAAAATATAAGGCAGGATTACTTCATGGGGGGTACAATATTGGATAGTGCTCAAGTGAAAAAAGACTCATAGTTGACCAAAGCCTTTTGGGTTCTAGTCAATGTGCGGTAGCAGTAAAGAAGGCCAATGTTAGGATACATAGCCAGGAGTATTGATTATAAGTCCAAGGAAGTTATACTCACCTTGTTAGACCGCACTTGGAGTACTGTCGAGGACCCGGCCCTAGGCCCCCCTGATGAGAGATTGATGGGGGATGGGTTAGGAAGGAATGCATTGTTAACCCCTCGCACACGCCATCAAGGTGGTAGTAAGCACGCCCGGAAGAGGAAGTCGGGGGACTTAGATTTAGAGTACTAAGGAGCAAGGTTAAAGTTCTGACTGAGGCCATGCATAGAATGAGTTCCAGCATAACCTTGGAGGAGATTCAACATGCTGAGCGAGCAGTCGGGGAATACCCTAACCCTACAGGGGAGGAGCACAATGCCTGGCTAAAGCAAAAAGATAAGGAAACGGAAGGGATGTCAATACCTAAAGAATATTAAGAGGCTTTAAGGGCCTTCCTGATTATAATCTGATAATTTATTGGATAGATTCAAAGGACTGACTGTAGAGGAGTTGGGGGATGATTTACACTCAGCTATTGGCTGGATGTCCTTTGTAGATCCCTTAAGACGCCGCGGAGAGGGGCACCTGAAGAGTGTGTTGAGATGGTGGAGGGCACTAACTTCTGGCTTGTATGAAGTCAAAGTTTGGAGAGAGTCCAAGGAGAGATTATGACAGGGAGACAAATACCAGTGATGATTAGGTTCATTGAAAAATTACATAAGAGCTCGTGTTTTTCCACTCGTATATTGAGATGGTGGAAACTCCCAACCGGAGGGGCACATGAGATAAAGAATTGGGGAAATTTCCTTTGAGGTATGAGAAAATGACAGTGAGACAAACAATAGTGATGAATATGTTCATTAAAAAAGTTGCATAAGAGATAAATGTCTTCCCACTCGGTATATTGGGGACATTTCTTATCAAAAAAAGGTACACTTTTATACGAGCTAAGGGTATATAAGGAGTGAGCTTTTAGACGTTAAAAAAGCAGGAAAAAAGAGAAGAAAGGAAAAAAAGCATCTTAGAATTTTGCTTCACAAGATATCTAAGGGCTGTTGAGGAGAAAGCAACGCAAGGCAGCTGTAGTCAAGCTGGAGTGGCGCGCTCCCTTTGCCCCACCCCTCAGCCCAAGAGTTTTGGCAACAGGACTGATGTCGAAAGAGCAACGCAGAACAACTATAATCAAGCTTGAGTGGTAATTATAATCGATATTACTTGTAGAAGTAGGAAAAGTAATACATAGAAGTAATACATTATAAGTTTTATTTTTATGTCTTTTATTTTTCATTAAGGTACTATATAAGGTAGAAAAATGTAGAGAAGTTTTTAGAGTTTAGATAAACATAATATTCTAGGAATAGTTTCTTTTAAACGTCCAGAAAGAGGAGCTATAGGATAAGGCTAAGGCCAAAGAGGATGGGTATTTGAGGGGTGTACCTTGAATTTTAACATCATGGTGGAAAGGTAAATTAGAAAGAGCTAAAGGGGTATATGTAACTTGCATGTGATCAGCAAACTGAAAGATGATATATATCCTGTAATCTGTATAACTCTATTCTTTTGATTGATTATAATAAAGTATATCTTACTATATGTGATAGAGGAATACATTGAATACAGGACATCGTATACCAGATTTGCATCACACCCTTCACTTCGAGACTGGGCTGGAAGTTCAGTAGAACTTACCAGGGCTCCAGAACGTTCGGAGTACTTGAGTTCGTCCCCGAGACACCTCATGGTGAGGTACTGCTCGTGGGAACGTGAGGTCTGAGCTCGGCAAGGGGTTCGTGGCTCAAGACAGTACTGTGTGCAGTTCTGGGGACTGCACTATAAGAAGGACATAGAGGCACTAGAAAAGGTTCAGAGAAGGGAAACCAGATTGATTCCATGTATAAAAGACAATCGCCATTGGTGTGAGCGTGTGAGTGTGTGTGTGAATGGATGACTGAGAAGCAGCAATTGTACAGTGCTTTGGATAAAGGCACTATATAAATACAGACCATTTATCATTTAGTAGAGTTAAAGGAGCACTGTCACGCTTGTTTCAGTTGATATTAAGCATTTAATCCAAATAAATTCTGTGTGTAGGCCTTTCTATAATCCCTGTCAGTGTAGCAGTTTCCTAAATATGTGGCAAAACTTCTAAGGGCAAACACGTGGCGTCACATTACTGAACGTGTTTGGCTTGAATCTCCAGCCTGTGCTTCCCAGAAGGTAACAGGAACTCAAACTCCACTTTTGAATACCCTGACTGGTTTATGGGCGGGCACCCATCCAGGTGATCACATGACTCTCAAATATTAGCATAGAAATATCATGTAGCCTAACTTGGCTAGTCTGAACAATATGGCGGACAGCTCTGACTTCAGTTAGAGGACAAGCTTTTCAATTTTGCAGTTTTTAACCAGAATTTACAGAGGAAGAATTGCATGAGTGAGAGAGACAGACAGCAGAGGCAGCTGAAACTAACAGAGCAGAGAAGTGGGAACAGAAATTGGTGCCAGTTTGGGAACTGTGAACCCATGCCTACCGAGATGGAGAGCCTTTGCTGCTGCGAATGGGCAACAGTTGTTGGCAGAAACCGAACATGGAGTTCTGTCCCGTTTACTATTTTTCTAAATGATATAGGTAAGGGCATCCATGCAAAACTTAATTTATCTGCAGATTATATTGCCATATATAGATATTAAAAGTCATTAACACATTAACTCTTAACTCTGCTTAATTTTAAATTGGTTTTAAATGCCAAGAAAGCAAAGTTCATGATATGTTCAAAGGGTTTCTCAAAGGGTATCTGAGAATTTGATCTGATGGTAATTCCATTTGGAGAGTAGATTCTTATAAGCTTATTGACAGGGGTGAAAACAAGTCACCATACCATTCTGTCATTGTTATATATTAGGATTACAGTGCCCACACTGCATTTAATCAAAGTCTGGAACTCAAAAGAACAGAAATAAAGTAGTGGCATTAAAAACAAGGCTGACTATTTTGTTGTGTTTACTGATATGCTGGCTTGGATTCAATTAATATTTCTGCTTAATATTGTCTCACAATTAAAAGCACAATTTGGCATATTCAGTGATCACTACAACTAATTATTCAAACTGAGCTCTTTAGATCTTTCCTGAAAAGCTATTGTGTTTTTGTTTGTAATCTAATATGTATTATATGAAATGCACTCTGAGGTTTTCTTTCAAGAAAAATATTTTAAAATGTATCCACTTCAAAGTGACTTTTTCCCTCTGTAAATTGTTACCTTGTTGACAAATAAAAGTAAAAAATTACAAATAAATAAAACTAACTGCAAGGATGAGAATACCCATTAAAGACTGTCCCAGGGCTTCTAGCACCACCCTACTGTACGTGTCAATGTTCAGGTTTTATGAAGGTCCTTGACCCCCCTGTGCAGACAATTATGCATTCTCGCTGGTTAATATTTCATCCTGAAACATACAGTTTAAAATTGATGTTAAAACAACCTTGGTTTAAGAACAAAATGCCCATTTGTATCTCCTCAGCATATGTCCAATATAATGGTCTAAACAGGTTTCTGGCTTTTCTACATGCGACCATACCGGCAAAATGAATACATGGACTTGTACAACTTAAATACATTATTTAGTATCATCGTCTGTCTTTTTTTCCACAGAACACTGTTTCAAAGTCCAGGACCATTCCTCCAACATTCACTGGCATTCCTACCACAGTCATTGCGCACTTACTGTTTGATTTTGTACGCCACTCAGAATGAATACAGTTCTGGGAATTCAACTATGACGAAAGGGCAGCCCAAGTGAATGCCTGCCTGCCATCCTTCAACACCACTCAACACTTTCAGAGTCCCTATCTAGGGGTGGCTTAGGTACCCACTGTACATTCAATCTCATACACTTCACTGTCTCCGACTGCTCACCAAAATAAATAATGCATTTAGATGGCTCGGACTATGCTTACATTTCTACCTTGTGACCGAAATAAAATCTTACATTCCTTAATGCATGTGGACCTGTTCTGTGTATAGCAAAAGCCCCATTTGAACTTATTAAGGAATGTGATATTATTCTCTTTTGAATCCAGAGTTCATTGAATGGATTAGAGCCACTAAGCCTGGTGGTACCTCAGGTGATGTGCAACTGCATTAATATCTCTCATCCATGAAGCAAACAAAGGCCAACTGCATAGCCTTGGCTATATGCACGACATCAGAATGATTCCACTGCAAAAGTAAATTAAATTTTAGTAACAGATACAGAATTTATATTTTCAGAGATATAAATCTGAAGTTTAAAGCTACATGGTCTGTTCCATAACAGTCTTACCATTTCTACATGTTGGATTATTTTCACAGCCTGTGGAAAAAAATGTTTATTCTAAGAATGCCTGCCTGTGTTCTTGATACATAAACAGTCAGTGAGCACTTTATTAGGTATTTATTACACTTATATTTTTGACATATTAAGTCTTCTGCTGCTGTATCCTGTCCACTTTAATTAACAACGCATTTCTGATGTTTTTTGTTTTTTGCACCATTCTCTGCAAACTCTAGAGACTGCTGAGCATGAAAACTCCAGAAGATCAGCAGTGTCTGAAATACTCAAACCACCCTGTCTGGCACCAGCAATCATTCCATAGTCAAAGTCACTGAGATCACATTTCTTCCCCATTCTGACATTTGATCTGAAAAACAGTTGAACCTCTTGATCGCATCTGCATGCTTTCATGCATTTAGTTGCTGCCACGTGATTGGCTGATTAAATATTTGCATTAACAAGCTGGTGTACTGCTGGTGTTTAGTTTTAAATGAGTGTTAAAGCACTTAAAACTAGGAATGAAATAAATATCACTTAACTGGAGAGCAAATGTTTAAAAACACACTTTAATGTAAAAGCAAACACAGAATATCTTCACAGTTTAGAAGGGGGAATGAAAAGGTTAATAGTTAGACTGAGGGTCAGTCGATCCAGCTCTTCTGACAGGAGAGGGACAGAAGGGGGACACGGCTCTGCCTGGGCACAGACGTGTGTGATACTTGTCCTCTTAGCATTTGTCTGGCTAACTCCTCTCGGAACTGCACACACTGCAGGTGAGGTGAAGTGCTTTCTCTTTTGTGGTTCCACTGGGACACTTACCACTTGTTTTTGAAAATTATTATTTAATTATTTCTTGGAAAATAAATAAAGCATGCTTTAGAAATGGACAGATTGTTCCGTGACCAGTAAAACATGTTGCTTGTGTGATTTAATGAGCAGGACATTCATATTAATTGGATAAGCCTTAAAATTTCAATATGAATTAGATAAGCCATAGAATTGCAATATAACTTGTAACAGAAGTGAAAATATGTTTTTTTCCTTTTTATATTACATTAGAAGAGGCCCTTCCCCAAGTTTAAAGTGTAGGGTCCTTTCTTGGAGCTGAGAGGTGCATCTTCTTGATCTAAGATCATTTTCCAAGAAGTAAATCTGCATTATTTTGAGTAATTACATGTACAAGCTGTGACATTATATGATTCATGTAGTCAATACTTGGTCATTTCTAACTGATCCTAAGTAAAAATGGAGATGATATTAATTTGTAGGCATTTAAAAATGTAAGATAGGGTCTGTAGGGTGACTCACGGGCTGCAGTACAAAGACATCTGTGGGTCTGCTCTGTACCACATTTACATCCTACAAACACAGATTCATAAACACATTCTTAAATTAATTCATAATAATTTACTAATGTATTCAACATTATTTTAAAATGCTTAAAATGTATGTTAATGTTTGATTGTAGCCTGGGTTAGGCAAGAATGCAGCTAACTGGTCTGCCCTTCCCCCCCAGCTGGAATGAACTCCTTTGTACTGCTGCTGTTGTGGATTTTGGGTGCGCAGGGAATGTCCCCAAGTACGGACCTTGGGGGAGACCCGCCCACAGAGGGGTCGAACCCCTGCCCCAAGAGCTGCACCTGCCTCCATGACCATTACACCTCGGAGCTCAGCGTCTACTGCAGTGCCCGCAATCTGACACAGGTGCCCCCCGACATATCCATGTCCACCCACTCCCTCTGGCTTGACAGCAACCTCTTTACTTCCCTGCCGGCCGCTGCCTTCAAGGACCTGAGCAGCCTGGACTTCCTGAACCTGCAGAGTGGCCAGCTGTCCTCTGTGGACGCCCACGCTTTCCAGGGGCTGCGTTCACTCGCCAACCTTCACCTGGAGCGCAACCATCTGCGCTCCCTCCCAGCTGGAATCTTCCAGAACACGCCAAGCCTGGCCTCCCTGAGCCTGCACAACAACCAGCTGGGTCGCGTGGAGGAGAGGCTGCTCGCCAAGCTCTCCAGCATGTGGCTGCTCAACCTGGGCTGGAACACGCTGGCCGTGCTGCCCGAGGCCTTCTTCCAGGACCTGCATGGGCTGCGGGAGTTGGTGCTGGCGGGGAACAGGCTGGCCTACCTGCAGCCTCAGCTCTTCCAGGGCTTGGCTGAGCTCCGGGAACTGGACCTCTCAGGAAACTACCTAAAGGTCATCAAGGCTAATGTCTTCCTGAAGCTTCCCAAGCTACAGAAACTCTACCTGGCCCAGAATCAGATCGTCACAGTGGCACCCAGAGCTTTTGTGGGAATGAAATCACTCCGTTGGCTGGACCTCACCAACAACCGTCTGAATGAGCTGCACGAGGAGACCTTCCTGGGCCTTCATAGCTTGCATGTGCTCCGACTGTCCAATAACTCCATCAACAGCCTGCGGCCAAGGACCTTCCGTGACCTCCAGTATCTGGAGGAGCTGCGTCTCAGCCAAAACCAGATCAGGGTCCTGGGGGAGAGAATCTTCGAGGGCCTGGGTCACCTGGAGGTCTTGGAGTTGGAGCACAACCAGATCCAAGAGGCACGTATGGGAGCTTTCTTGGGCCTGTCCCACTTGGCTGTGATCAACCTGTCTGGTAGTTGTTTCCAGACCCTTCCTGACCAGATTTTCAAGGGCCTGTCCATGCTCCACAGTCTGCATCTGGACAGAAGCTGCTTGGCCAGGGTCTCCAATCAGGCCTTTGTGGGACTCTCCGGGCTACGGCGCCTCTTTCTCCAGCATAACAATATCTCTGTGGTGGAGCGTCAGAGCTTTGTGGACCTCCAGGGCCTTCAGCAGCTGGACCTGAGGTTCAATAAGTTGGAATCTCTGTCCTCCCACACCTTCTACGGCCTGAAGAACCTGGACTACCTGCTGTTGTCTGCCAACCTGCTCCAGCACCTCCCGCCTGAGTCCGTCCTACCCCTGAAGCGCCTCTCCTGGTTGGACCTGTCCGCCAACAAACTGACCTTTCTGCAAAATGACACCTTACGGCTGCTTCCCAGGCTGCGTTACCTAAACTTGAAGGACAATGCATTCAGCAGCCTTCTTGCCACGATGCCTGAGAGCTTGGATCACCTGTGGCTGACCGGTAACTGCTGGCGATGTGACTGTAGTGCCCAAGCCCTGAGAGAGTATAGCCTGAGCAAGCCACTGGTGGTCCCTCGGCAGGTACAGACCCTGGTGGAGGGGGAGGAGCTTCACACCGTCATCAGCATCTACAATAACATCACCTGCAGTAGCCCCCCCAGCCTGGCAGGCACGGACCTGAGGGATGTAAGCAGCGAACACTTCCTGGACTGCTGAGTCACTTCCTGGACTGCTGAGTCACTTCCTGGACTGCTGAGTCACTTCTTGGACTGCCGAGTCACTTCCAGGACTGCAGGTTTTTTTGGCTAATCCATGATGCAATGGGCACAAGGAGAAGTACTCAGTATTACTATACAGTTCCCTGCTAAATCTTTTTCCCATGGCATCCATGCTATAATAGAATGTTCTTTTGTTATTTTTTGTGGGCTTCAAACCATCTGTTTTCCACAAAGACATGCATATACACATACTAATAGAATAATCAAAGCATCTGTATGACCAATCATTTATGTAATGAAAAAATGGATCCTGCACTAAAAACATGCACACTACTACTTCTAAACTACTTACCTACTATTACAATTACTACTACTACTACTACTACTACTACTACTGCATTACAACTACAAAGTAAAATGTTCAGTCTTAAATTAACTCCTGCAGTGTACACATGGTTCCTACTGCACACGTAGGGCCTCATTTATCAAATGGGAGTCAAATGAAATTCCCCCTAAATTCTTTGGAAATGCATTTGCACAAATAATGTGGGATTTATTTAAGTTTTCAGAAGTCCGTTTTTTTTGTAGGAGCCAAACAAACTTCACGAGTGGTCTCAGCTGTTTGTATTGAGCGCAGAAATGAAAGTACATGGTTTAAAGCGTTCTTTGTGCATTTATTATTCCATTCATTTATATTTTATTTTGATTTTGAGTTTTTTTTGAGAATTATTTTAATAAGCCAATTGAATATTATCCATCCATTCATCCATCCATTCATTCATCCATTATCTGAACCTGCTTATCCTGAACAGGGTCGCAGGGGGGCTGGAGCCTATCCCAGCATACATTGGGCGAAAGGCAGGAATACACCCTGGACAGGTCACCAGTCCATCGCAAGGCACACACACCATTCACTCACACACACACTCACACACTCATACCTACGGGCAATTTAGACTCTCCAATCAGCCTAACATGCATGTCTTTGGACTGTGGGAGGAAACTGGAGTACCCAGAGGAAACCCACACAGACACAGGGAGAACATGCAAACTCTGCACAGAGAGGCCCCGGTCGAACCCAGGACCTCCTTGCTGTGAGGCGGCAGTATTACCCACTGCACCATCCGTGCCGCCCAATTGAATTTTATAATTATTCATATCATATAAAAACGCAACAGAATCCTGTTTTACAGTCCACTACATTAAAATGCGTGATGTTTCATTTCGGTAATCCTGATTAATGAATGCTTAAGTGGAGTGTAATATAAATTCCATAAAACATGTAAAAAGTTTGCTATAAACAGGGCATACCCAGCTTAGACCATCTATGTTTCTGGCCTCTCTTAGCATTTCATATAAATGTATACCCTACTTCGCAAAAAGCATATTCAAAGACTGAGACAATTTATTTGTTGAGGCTCACTGAAGAAACAACAAACAATAACGACGAGTTCAAGTTCAAAAATCATGGTATAGAAGTGGTTTTGGTTTTTGCCTCACGTTTCATTTCAGAGGTTGACGTTTTTCCCAGCCAGAAGGTGGTAATTCGGTCATTCCGATATAATGTGAACGTAGCATTAGACTCTTTAGATTACATGTATTCCTCTGGGGGCCACAGTGGCGCACAGCTAATGTAACGGACTTTGATGCAGGCTTCAGTTTGTTACAGTTGCACACCGAGCACTGAGGTTCAATTCCCGGTCCTGTCAAAAGCAAAATTTGGAGGGATGGGGTCATAAGCGGTGTATTCCCAGCTAACACTAATTGGATTAGATAGGGTACAATTGGCTACCAAATTGGGAGAAAAATTGAAAACTTCTATTCTTTTCTAATCTTCTATTAAAGCATGACTTACTTCCAGAACATTCAGGTGCTTTCCTTCCTCAGCTTCTTGCGAACTGGCACAGGACAGTAAAAATATATTACTCCTTGACAGTGACGTGCGGTGAGGTCGGTGACTGGGTAGGCAAGGGATATTCTTAAACGAAATTCTCAAAGATATTAGGCCTAGTTAGACTTTTTAAATTAGGGGCGCAAGAGGTAGTCTACAAATGCGTTTTCATATGACAACCATCCATTCAAAGTGTCATTCAAAGCACTGTGCAGTTTACACACTACATCCCAATTAAGAATCACACAAAGCTTTCCAAAAATCCACCAACACAATGTAGTGGGCGGGACCGAGGAGGTCTGCCACTACGGGGCTCATTCTAGATAGGCCGTGGCAGAAATGACTAGCTGGGGTCCTGCGTGGTGTTCAGGAAGAGCTGTGTATCCATGTGCTGAGGCATCCAAGCCCAGGTACGCTTGCTTCTAAAGCGGCTATTTTAAACTTAGGAATCTTTATCTGATAAAGTAAACCTAAAACAGATCAGTTGTGGTGGCCACTCACCCGCAGGACATTTAAATCTAGATAATTCACGGCTAACGGATAATTGGATTATCAGTATTCTCTCCCTGTTTGTAGAGTCCATTACCCAGGCACCCAAGAAGGTGAAGACGTATGCGGATAGCACCAGTTTGTGACGCAAAGAAGAGTTTTATGGAGTTTTACGCAAGCGAGTCTCCGTCTCACCTTTGCATAACAATAGCTCCGTTTGTTTGTATTTTTAGATAGCCACGGCTGGCACAAGCGGGCGAGCGACGCCAGTCGCGGTTTGTTTCTAGCTTGATTCTTGTTTCTTTTCTCTTTTGTTCCTTTCATTAATTTGTCTTTTACCCTGGTTACATCATGCTGTTTAACTGTAAAACCACTTCTCCGTGATAAGCCTGACGAGTTAATAGTTGCCAACCTAGTTAAGACCCATTTATGCTCTACGTTAAATACGCATACGGATCCGGACGGAGCGTTCTGTCCGTACTCTGCGTTCATTACGTGCATACTTGTGCACGTTTTTTCAAAGCTCACGGATACGGAGGAAACGGAGCAGAGAGACACGAAGACGACTTTGAAAAAATGGTAATAATATGGGAAATAATTATGTTGCGATGTATTTAATGCTGTCTCCGCTTTTGCCTATTTTAAGGTACATTATTGACTGGTGTTAAATAAAGCGGTCTGCTGGCCCGTTGGCTCTCCTTCCTGCCTCGTCTGTCTCTGTCTCCCGCGGACCCGGAAGTAGCGAGCCTGGCTGCTACAGTCTGTTATATTACGAAAATAGTTCACTGAAATGTGTTTCTGAAAACATTTGAAGCGAGAAATAAGCCATACAGTTGCTGAATCTGTCTTCATTTTAGATCGACAACAGTTTGTTTAAAAGTAGCCGGCTCCTACCCAGATGTTGTCTCTCCCTTGAGAAGAGCAAGCACGGAAAACAGTATAGCCTGCTAGCTGAGCCACAAAGCCACTCTCTTCTTTCATACCACTCCTGATGGAAGGAGCGCACAATTTTCTGTCCCTTGCGTTGATGAAGTTCGGGAAGTGCTGCCTTTTGGTCTGCCTTTTTTAATTAAAATCCAACTTTTGTTGGAAATCCAACTTACTAAAGTTGTGAAATTGTTGCATTGACATGTTTCTGACTGTGTTGTAGGTTCTAAGCACCTTGTGGTTTCGCGCCGTTATGGCTGGAAGCCTCGCGCAGATGACACATATGATATGACACAGGTGACACGTCATCCAGGGTAGGCTTGCCTGGCTACTGTAAAACACTCAAACCAGGCAATATGCATGCGCGGATTCTGAAGTCTCCTGAATGAATGAATCCTCAGCAGGGTCGGCAGAAGAGCTCTTGCCTACCCTGCCATTGAAAGTAATGAGAGGCGGGGACGCGTGTGTTCCACTGAGAGTAACGAGAGGCGGGGACCCGCGTCTTCCACTACAATGAAACGGAGTGCTGCAGCATATCCTGTACAGCCTAGAGCTTACTGCTTACCCTGCCTACCCTGACGTCCATGCTCCTTGATAATCCCAGAGAGTAATGTCTCTCCTATAACTTTGTCTCCAGTTTAAGTTAAAATCTGTTCCATAGTATGTGGAACTCAAGACAGAGATTACAAAAACAGCAATATCTCTGATGCGTAGGCCAATCCAGCATTCCAGTCCTATGTGGCGCATACATAGTTTATGTAGCCTATATAAACAAAAATAGGCTAATTACCAATGTTTTGATGCTAGTTAGGATGAAAAGAAGGATGCCTGCACACTGATATGCTCCTTACCCACCTCTATTGTAGGAAATGTTTCGATCCCAGTGGATCTTCATCAGGTTTGGCACATTGTTTTATGTTTCTCCACAAGGACAATCAGCTTCATTTCCTTGTCCGTTTTCGAACAGAACAGAAGGCAGCCTGTAGCGTAGTGGTTAAGGTACAGTGGTTAAAACATCCTGGCATAGAAGATAAGAAGATAAGAAGTTAAGTCCTAAATAAGTTTTATATAAAATTTCATAGTTGCAAAGACAAGTTACAAAGTAGTTGTAACGTAAACAGTCATAAAAAATGATAAAACAAAAAATCTGATCATGTGTAGGCTACACAGTATTTTTTCTCTTTAAAATTCCGAAATTGATTTCTGTGGTCCTTAAGGTATTTTAGGGGCGTAAATTTATGCTATTTATACATTTTGTGCACACGCTTTTGTTTATGATTGATTGGTATTTATGAAGATACACACGTGGATACAAAAAAAAGCTGTGTCTACTCCTCTTTCATAAATCCGGCGCAAATCTTTAGTTTGTTTCCGAGCACACATACATTTTTACACGGATTTCCGAAAATATTGATAAATGTTTGTCTGTAGTTGAATTAACACTGGACATTTTACTGTGTACTACTAATACTTTTCCAACTGTATAAGTCTTGTTGCCCTTCTTAGTAGTTTTGTATTTCTTTTGCATTGCCTGGTGAAAGAAAACAACACAGTAGTCTAAATGTTATGTAATCTACAGTGCATCCGGAAAGTATTCACAGTGCTTCACTTTTTCCACATTTTGTTATGTTACAGCCTTATTCCAAAATGTATTAAATTCATTTTTTTCCTCCAAATTCTATACACAATACCCCATAATGACAATGTTTTTTTTGAGATTTTTGCTAATTTATTAAAAATAAAAAACTAACATAAGTATTCACAGCCTTAGCCATGAAGCTCAAAATTGAGCTCAGGTGCATCCTGTTTCCACTGATCAACCTTGAAATGTTTCTACAGCTTAATTGGAGTCCACCTGTGGTAAATTCAGTTGATTAGACATGATTTGGAAAGGCACACACCTGTCTGTATAAGGTCCCACAGTTGACAGTGCATGTCGGAGCACAAACCAAGCATGAAGTCAAAGGAATTGTCTGTAGACCTCCGAGACAGGATTGTCTCGAGGCACAAATCGGGGGAAGGGTACAGAAAAATTTCTGCTGCTTTGAATGTCCCAATGAGCACAGTGGCCTCCATCATCTGTAAATGGAAGAAGTTCGGAACCACCAGGACTCTTCCTAGAGCTGGCCGCCCATCTAAACTGAGCAATCAGGGGAGAAGGGCCTTAGTCAGGGAGGTGACCAAGAACCCGATGGTCACTCTGTCAGAGCTCCAGCGTTCCTCTGTGGAGAGAGGAGAACCTTCCAGAAGGACAACCATCTCTGCAGCAATCCACCAATCAAGCCTGTATGGTAGAGTTATTATCCGTAGTAAAAGGCACATGGCAGCTGCCTGGAGTTTGCCAAAAGGCACCTGAAGGACCATGAGAAACAAAATTCTCTGGTCTGATGAGACAAAGATTGAACTCTTTGGCGTGAATGCCAGGCGTCATGTTTGGAGGAAACCAGGCACCGCTCATCACCTGGCCAATACCATCCCTACAGTGAAGCATGGTGGTGGCAGCATCATGCCGTGGGGATGTTTTTCAGTGGCAGGAACTGGGAGACTAGTCAGGATTGAGGGAAAGATGAATGCAGCAATGTACAGAGACATTCAGGATGAAAACCTGCTCCAGAGCGCTCTTGACCTCAGACTGGGGCGACGGTTCATCTTTCAGCAGGACAACGACCCTAAGCACACAGCCAAGATATCAAAGGAGTGGCTTCAGGACAACTCTGTGAATGTCCTTGAGTGGCCCAGCCAGAGCCCAGACTTGAATCCGATTGAACATCTGTGGAGAGATCTGAAAATGGCTGTGCACCAACGCTCCCCATCCAACCTGATGGAGCTTGAGAGGTGCTGCAAAGAGGAATGGGCAAAACTGCCCAAAGATAGGTGTGCCAAGCTTGTGGCATCATATTCAAAAAGACTTGAGGCTGTAATTGCTGGAAAAGTAGTCCCTGCACAAACTGATCCCTCACTATTATGCTAAAGTCAACTTCTGGGTAAGGTTTTATATTTAGATGTATAAAAATGTACAGTACATCTAAATCTAAATACTATATATGTCAACAAATATTGTATCCTAGGTGATGTGACAAGTTGAAGTTTATTGAAGGCATACTATGCAGAATTCTTGCCTTGAAAATATAACTATGCTAAGGCATATCTATAACGCACTGGCTGCTGTGTCTGCACAAATGTGTGCTCATTTACATGTATTTATTATTCTAAAACGTATTTGGGACATTTCTTGGTGTGGCACTCTTTTCTCTGTGTGGAGGGGTGGGTGTGGCTACAGTGGGATCAGGTTTCAGTGGAGCGTAGTAGCTTGCTAGCTACCATAATGGTGGAGGTGAAGAAGCATAAGTACAGTGGAATTTTATGACAGGCCAACCAGGCAAAAACAAGAGCCAACCTTGGAATTGATTTCCATTTGGTGACAGCTAACGAAAAACAGAGATAAAAAGACAAAAATGGTAAAACAGATTTCTACACTAGAGGGGCAGCCCGTAGTGTAGTGGTTAAGGTAAATGACTGGGACACACAAGGTCGGTGGTTCTAATCCCGGAGTAGCCTCAATAAGATCCGCACAGCATGTATTGCTCCAGGAGAGGATTGTCTCCTGCTTAGTCTAATCAACTGTATATTGCTCTGGATAAGGGCGTCTGCCAAAATGAAATTATTAAGGACTAGCAGCAGGGTTGGCAATAGACACTTAATGAGCACTTTATTAGGTATTTATTAGACAATTTTTACTTATTAAGTCTTCTGCTGCTGTAGTCTATCCACTTAGAGGTTTGACATGTTTTGTGTTCAGTGTTGTAATGAAAGTGTAGCAGGGTTAGCTTGGCTAGTTCACGAGTAAGCACAGCGAAGTACAGTGAAAGTGAAGGCTCGTCGCAGGTTACCGTGACAACACTCCCTAATGGCGTAACCCTCAAATTAAAAAGAACGTTGTTGCCCTTGACTAGAAGCGATTTTGTCTTTAGCTGACTGGTAACATGTTCGTCCAACAAATCTTCGTACAAGTGACAGACTCTGGTTAAAATGCCACCTTGGTCTCAGGCAAAAATCTCTCATTACACATCAATCAATCAATCCATTTTTATTTGTATAGCGCTTTTAACAAAGCAAAGAGAAAGAGTACGTGTAGGGCAACAGTGGCAATGAAAAACTCCCTGGCTAACAGGAAGAAACCTTGACTCAGTAGAGGAATCCATCTGCCGCTGGTTGACACCGGTTTGTTGAAAGAATGGTTTTAAATACAAACATATAATAAAAGTACATACATGTCCAATCCAAATTAAAAAGTCTAAGCAGAGATGAAGTAGAGGGATGGCAGGAGCACCAATGGGTGGCACTGTCAGGCAAGGGGTGGTGCCCAGGGGAGAAGAGGAAAGTAAGATTGTTAGGGGGTTCAGATGGTAATTGGTCAATCACAGCAGGGGAGAGAAAGGTGCCTGTGTGCAGAATAAGGCTATGGCAGAATAGCTGAGGGAAACAGAGGCAGTGGCCAACACAGCCATGAGGGCAGGCTTGAGACAAGCATAACCATGACTGGTTATGCTTAACACAGCACTACCAACAATGATCCACTGACAGCACTGACCGGCAAGTCCACCAGCGACTCTATAGCTTATGCCAGCCACCCACTCCTGCCCCTCAACTATAGGACAGACTGATACATTTTTAGCCAAGCTTTAAATAAGGTGATAGTGTCTGCACCCCGAACATGAGCAGATAAGAAAGGTGTCAGAAGAAAGGTGCACGATAAGAAAAGGCTCTGCCACCTATGCTACTTTTAGTTATAGTTTAGTTTAGTTAGGAATAACAAGGAGGCCTGCACCCTGCGAACGGAGTATTCGTGAGGGAGTATAAGGATTAAGTAAATTGTTTAAATACAGAGGGGCAAGCCCATGTAAGGCTTTAAAAGTCAAAAGTCTTATAATCTATTCAGAATTTAACAGGCAACCAGTGAAGTGAAGCTAACACTGGGCTGATGTGCTCAAATCTCCTTGTTCTAGTAAGGATAAGAGCTGCTGTATTTTGAATTAGCTGCAGCCCTTTCAGAGAGAAATTTGCACATCCAGACAAAAGAGCATTGCAGTAATCTAATCTTGAGGTAACAAAAGCATGGACTATCATTTAGGGACAGTATCATCAAATTTTTTTAAATATTCCTCAAGTGATAAAAAGCAACCAGAAATGTTTTTAATATGTGTGTCATCTGATAATTTACATCTCAAGGACTTAGGTCCCACTACCAGTATCTCTGTCTTATCTGAGTTTAGCAAAAGTTGTGATTCATCCATTTCTTTATGTCTTTATGTCTATCAGTCAAACCTGAGGAAGCCTCCATTTTTGACAGCTTTAGTTGGCTAGGTAAGCAGTGTTTGGATAGTTAAGTTTGGTCACTTTTGCTTTGTTGTTTGTTTGTTTGTTTGTTAGTTTGTTTATTTAAAAAAAAAAAATTTCAAATAGGCCCTGGTCCTTATCTTTGTTGTACAGGTAGCAGTTGAAATTGTACTTCCCTCTAGGGTCTTTCAGCGCACTTATCCCTGGTTATGGGTATGCACTTTGTTGTACGTCGCTCTGGATAAGAGCGTCTGCCAAATGCCATGAATGTAATGTAATGTAATGTAAATTTAGTTGCTGCCACATGATTGGCTGATTAAATTGAATTAACAAGCTGGTGCCTACCTAATAAAGTGGTTACTGTGTGTATAAGTAATGCTCAAAACATCTGAAAATAGCATGACATTGTTTCAATCTATTTCTGCATCTCACTTCTAGCATTACATTACATTACATTACATGGCATTTAGCAGACGCTCTTATCCAGAACGACGTACAACAAAGTGGTACATTATTGCCATTAGCTCTTATGGTTTCTGTGTGATATTGGCCAGTACATCTCATTGGTGTGGAAGATAATTATTATGTTGTTGTAGGAGTAGTGGGGAAGTCGAAGGGAGGTGGGGTTGGTGTGAGTTTGTGGCGTGCTCTGTGTTATTGTTAAATAAAGCTTTTGCCCTTTACCGGCTTTGTTCTGACCTCCTTGTGGTGGGTGGGTTCTGCATAAGAATAATAGGAACCCGTTGAGGGGGCGGGAGTCAGCTGGTGCTTTTCCCGCTCCCGACACTTGTGTGTCTGTTCACCTCAGTGTTCATACAAACTTTCTTCTTTTGAACTTAAAACTGAAGGTAAGATTAAACAAAAATAATATTTACTTTTCCCTCTTAAATAAATGTTAGAGAGAGGAGAGGGTCCAATGTGTTCCGGAATGAGATCAGACTAAATATTGACTTCTACAAGTGATTATGACAGCAAACAATATTAGCCTGTCACAATTAAAGGGACATGAAGTAGGTCAGATGCTGTAGATGTTACTTGTAACTACAGATTTCTGAATTGCATGTGTGTGTGAGAATAGCACAATTTCACTGCTGAAGACCGTTTGCAAACAATATCTTCCCAAGACATCTTAAAGTCTTGCTTCATCTATATTTTTATTTTATGTTTCATGAGAAACACAAAGCCTGCTTTGGCCATACATATAAAAATGAAAGGTGCCATTTAAATAATTTTCTTTTATTACCATTATTATTACTACTACTGCTACTATTGCTGTTCTGGATTATTTATTGGAAGACACTAAGGCCTGTATTGTCATGGTTCTGAAGTTCTATTCTGATTAATTTCCAGGCACTGCCTTTTTGCGCAACGAGATTACCATTGAAGGTCAGCTGTGTGTGTTTCTATTTAAGTCCTGTGTTACTTTGACTCGGCATTTGTGTGATGTTTTTCCAATTCCCATAGCACATTCTGTTTTAATTTTTAATTTGTGCACTATGTGAGGTATGTGACTGACGATACTCATTTACCTGTTGTGGCAACAGGGTGAGGGAGCTGAACACGCAGTGAGGAGTGTTAGTGTTAGTGATTTGAGTTTATTGCATTGCTTTTCCGCACGCTTGGTCTCACAGAGAATCTATGTTAGTCTAGCTAAGTTAACTAACTTCATTAGCTGATGTGTTAGCTATGTTTTATCTTGATGTGCCACCCAAAATGCCACTGACAACTGAAAGTGAAACATATTGCCAGAATTTTATTTCACAATTACACCATATAATTACGGAGCCTGAGGCAACTAGCTAGCTAAAGCTAAAAGAGCCGTTATGACATACACAGACTTATATCCCAATAGCAATAACCCCAATATAGCTCAGGGTTTGCCAGGATATAGCTAGCTACGTCCGAGACTAAACCACAAGAGAAGGTTGCAGACTCTGACTATTCACTGTATATCTCTGATGGTTTGATATCTTTTGTAGGTGCAAAAGTGAAAGAACCTATTCAAATATTGTGTGACACGGGAGCTTCACAGTCTCTTATATCCGCAGAGGTTTTACCCTTCTCTGCTGATTCCTTCACTGGGACCAGCGTGCTTATCCGGAGTGTTATGAGTCATATAACTGTTTTCTGAGGTATTTGTTTCATGCTCTGTTACTCGGTCAATGACTCATGGAAAAGCCATGGCTAAAAGCAGCCATGTCAAACCGGAGAAGAGTCAGTAATTTTCTGATCTTCGGGGCACATTTTTTGCAGATCTTGAGTCTGGTGTACCCACTGTAGTACCTGTGCCCAAGACAGTTGAATCTGTCAGTGAGGCTGTCACCCCTCCTATGCTGTCATTGTTGAAAATTTCAAAAGAGGAAGTAGGTAGCAAGTAGGCGCAACATTATATTTGATTCAGTTGTACCAGGCAGTAAACCCTCTTTATTTCCTTCAGGACAGTTTGCGATGTTGTAAATGGGCATTTCAGAAAGACACTTTTTCTCCCATCACAATTCAGAAATTATGAACTGTGGGTTAATGGAACTGCAGGTCAAACAAAAAATGAGACTCTACACGCCTGCCAGACTTTTTCGTTCGGCTACCTGGCATCTCCCCCTGTCCAAACTTCCACCTCCCACTCATGACTGTCTGTTCTGGCTCCACGGTGGTGGAACAAACTCCCTGCGGAGGTCAGAACAGCAGAATCTCTTACCATCTTCAAGAGCAGACTGAAGACGCACCTCTTCAAGCTGCACCTCTCCCCATCCCTCCCTACCTCCCTGTAAACCTTAATTGTTGTCTTTACCTGTGTTATTTACTGGTGTATTAGGATGATTCCTTTGCTAGTTTTGTTTCGCTAGGTAAGCAGTTTATTCATACATTTGCGTGTTGTGGTATTACGATGAAAAATAATAATAATAATAAATAAAGAATCCAACCCTTTTTCCCCAGTCTACATTACTTTTACATTACATTACATTATTGGCATTTGGCAGACGCTCTTATCCACAGCGACATACAGTTTATTAGACTAAGCAGGAAACAATCCTCCCCTGGAGGAATGTAAGGTTAAGGGCCTTGCTCAAGGGCCCAACGGCTGTGCGGATCTTATTGTGGCGACACTGGGATTCGAACCACCAACCTTGCCTGTCCCAGTCATTTACCTGAACCACTACACTACAGACCGCCCCTACTTAAATTTGGCATGCCTAAAAATCCTGGACACGGAGGAGCCCCTCTTAATTTGCCAAAATACATTAAAACTTATTGTGGAATAGTCACTTGGCCCAAGTGGTTCCATTACTTCTATCCTGCAAATTCTGTGTGAATCATTACATATTACCGGTTCTAAAATCGACTGCCCTTTAGTAGGCTGACATACTCTGTCAAAATTTTTTCATTTATAACATCCTAAAAAATTCTCTCACCTTTTCCCTGTCCGGACACCAAATTCCAGTTAATCTTTGGGTAACTGAAGTGCACTTTTATTGTCAAAATATCTAATTTTCCAAATAAATCATATTGACACTTTTTGGGAACATTTTTGGCACAATTCGGCAGAGTTGGCACAATTTGGTAACCAAATAGGCTTGCCTGAAGAAAACCACTGTAAAACTTCAATGGCTTGAGATATTGCCGCAAATATTTTACGAGAGGTAGTCTGCATATTCAGGAATAGAGTTAGGACTCCTTGTTCATCTTTATGACTTTGGGTGTATGTTTGGACTCATTGTCCTGCTGCAGAATACATTTGGGGCCAATCAGATGCCTCCCTAGTGGTATTGCATGATGGATAAATATCTGCCTGTACTTCTCAGCATTGAGGAGACCATTAACCAAATCCCCATTTGCAGAAACACAGTCCCAAACTTGCAAGGAACCTCCACCATGCTTCACTGTTGCCTGCAGACACTCATTCTTGTACCGCTCTCCAGCCCTTCGGCAAACAAACTGCCTTCTGCTACAGTTGCTTGGCCTTTCCATGTCGGAGGCATGGATTTTTGGTTGCAATTCTTCCATGAAGACCACTTCTGACCAGACTTCTCTGCATGGTAGATGGGTGTACCTAGGTCCCACTGGTTTCTGCCAATTCTGAGCTCATGGCACTGCCATCTCCCCAAGCTTAACCTTGCCAAAACTGAGCTTCTCTACATCCCTGCTAAGTCCTCTCCGTCAGTCGACCTCTCACTGACTTTGTAGATTCCTCCTCCCGTACGGCAAAGAATCTTGGGGTGACTTTTGATAACTGCCTCACCCTGGCTCCACAAGTATCCTCCACTGCCAGAACCTGCAGGTTCTTTCTGTACAATATACGCTATATCCGTCATCTCCTGACGGAGAAAGCCACCCAGCTCCTAGTCCAGGTGCTCGTCATTTCCCGCCTGGATTATTGCAACTCCCTCCTAGCCGGTCTCCCAGCGTGTGCCATCAAGCCCCTCCAGCTGGTCCAGAATTCTGCAGCCCGCCTGATCACCAGTCAGCCCAGGTCGGCTCATGTTTCCCCGCTTCTCATTGGCCCCCATTGGCTTCCTATTGCCGCACGCATCCGATTCAAGGCCATAGTGTTGGCATTTCAGGCTGCTAAGGGGACTGCCCCACCTTATATACAATCCTTGAACACTCCTTACTCCCCAGCTGGGCCACTCCGGTCTGCCAGCTCTGGTCGCCTTATGGTTCCCTCTCTACGTGCACCTGGCGGTCGAGCTGCACGTTCACGCCTAAAACTAAAACACACCTGTTCAAACTCTACCTTAGTCCTCCCTCCTGATTTCCCCCGCCCGCCTTTCCAATATCCCTATCCTCCTTGTCTAACCCAAAAAAAAAAAAATTGCACTTATGATGACTATATGTTTAGAATAGCATTTCATGTGTGTTTTCCTAGTTATGGATATGATGTTTTGACTTGTGGAAGAACCTATGCAAATCGCTTTGGATTAAAAGCGTCAACTATTAACATTTTTTTATTTTTTTTTATTGAAAGCATTCTTACTCTACAGCATTTTTTCCACACCTGCCTAAAACCTTTGCACAGTAGTGTATAATTTGCCCATTTTGCCCCAGGTTGGAAGAGGTTAAAACAAGATGAAGGTAGATATGATAATAGACAATGTTAACCTCTGAAGGAATGAGAAAAATCAAGCAGTTGGACTGGCACATTGGTGGGTAACGCTACCCTCTGGGCACACAATTGGACATGCAATCTATCAAAAAAAAAGAATAATAATTCTATATATATACCCCTCAGAGGAATCGCCACCTTAACGTGGTGGAGGGGTTTGTGTGTCCCGGTGATCCTGGGAGCTAGGTTGTCGGGGGCACTGTTAGCCCCCAGTAGGGTCTCCCAAGGCAAATTGGTCCCGGGGGAGGGGCCGGACTAAGAGCGATTCAAAGACTCCATGATACGGCCACACAATGACCCAGTTACCTCGCCCGGAAAAGGGAAACCGGGGCCCCCTGCTGGAGCCAGACCCGGGAGGGGAGCTTGTCGGCGAGCGTCTGGTGGCCGGGCCTTATCCCATGGGGCCCGGCCGGTGCACTGAACTTCCAGCCCAGTCTCGAAGTGAAGGGTGTGATGCAAATCTGATATTCGATGTCCTGTATTCAATGTATTCCTCTAAAGAATCTTTATCACATATGATTATTGTAAGATATACTTTATTATAATCAATCAAAAGAATAGAGTTATACAGATTACAGTGTAAATATCATCTTTTCAGTCTGCTGATCACATGCAAGTTACATATACCCCTTTAGCTCTTTCTAATTTACCTTTCCACCATGATGTTTAAAAGTCAAGGTACACCCCTCAAATACCCATCCTCTTTGGCCTTAGCCTTATCCTATAGCTCCCCCTTCTGGACGTTTAAAAGAAACTATTCCTAGAATATTATATTTATCTAACTATAATAACTTCTCTACATTTTTCTACCTTATATAGTACCTTTATAAGAAATAAAAAACATTAAAATAAAAGGAAACTTATAATGTGTTACTTCTATGTATTACTTTTCCTACTTCTACAGGTAATATAGATTATAATTACCACTCCAGCTTGGTTATAGTTGTTCTGCGTGGCTCTTTCTTCAACAGCTCGTAGATATCTTCTGAAGCCAAATTCTAAGATCCTACCCTAAGGTCTAAAAGCTTATTCCTTATATATCTTTTTTGCATACAAAAGTGTACCTTTTTGATAAGAAATGTCCCCAATATTTCAAGCGGGAAGACATTTATCTCTTATGTAACTTGTTTTTTAATGACCATATTCATTATTTCTGTTTTTCCAACTGTCATTTTCTCATACCTCAAAAGAAATTTCCCCAATACTTTATCTCATGTGCCCCTCCGGTTTGGGAATTTCCACCATCTTAATATACGAGTGGAAAAACACTAGCTTTTTTGTATTTTTTTTTAAGGAACCTATTCATCACTGGTGTCTGTTTCAATTTCATAGTCTCTCCTTGACTTCCTCCACACCTTGACCTCATGCAAGCCAGAGGTTAATGCCTGCCACCATCTCAATACACTCTTCAGGTGCCCCTCTCCGCGGCGCCTTAAGGGATCTACAAAGGACATCCAGCTAATAGCTGAGTGTAATTCATCATTTAACTCCTCCACTGTTAGTCCTTTGAATCTATCCGATAAATTATTTGTGTTATAATCAGGAAGGCCCTTGAAGCCTCTTAATCTTCTTTCGGTATTGACATCCTTTCCATTTTCCTTATCTCTCTTACATTTTTCCATCTCCTCCTGCTCTTTGATCTCCCAATTATCTTCTTTGTTTTTCCCATCCTGTTGCTTTAACCAGGCCTTGTGCTCCTCCCCTGTAGGAGCAAGCCCACACGTGTCAACCAAGTATGTTATCACATCTATCGTCTCCTTGAATGCCAAACTCCCTGGGTCACCAATTTCCCGTTCAGCATGTTCAGCATCTTCCATGGTCATGCTAGAACACATTCTACGCATGGCCTCAGTCAGGCCTTTAGCCTTGCTCTCTAAAACCCTGAATCTAAGTCCTCTGACTTCAGACTCCTCAGTATCCATATACGGTTGTACATTTATCTTGTACCATATACTTCTCCTCTTACGGGAGCTTTTACTCCTACCCCATTGGCGTGTGCGAGGGGTTAACAATGCATTCCTGCCTAACCCATCTTCTGTCAATCTCTCATCAGGAGGGCCTAGGGCCGGGTCCTCGACAATAGGGTAGCTCATAAGTGTACTTGGTACCAGAGCACCTTAGGCCAAAGATCGATGATTGACTTTGTGGTCGTATCATCAGACCTGCGGCCGTATGTCTTGGACACTCGGGTGAAGAGAGGAGCAGAGCTGTCAACTGATCACCACCTGGTGGTGAGTTGGATCAAGTGGCCAGGGAGGCTGCCGGACAGACCCGGTAAACCCAAACGTGTAGTGAGGGTGAACTGGGAATGTCTGGCGGAAGGTCTTCAACTCCCACCTCCGGAGGAAGCTGGGGACATGGAGTCCGAGTGGGCCATGTTCAAATCCTGCATTGCAGAGGCGGCAAGCAGGAGCTGTGGCCAGAAGGTCATCGGTGCCTGTCGGGGCGGCAACCCAAGAACCGTCAAGGCCGTCAAGCTGAAGAAGGAGGCCTTTCGGGCTTGACTGGCCCGGGGCTCCCCTGAAGCAGCAGACAGGTACCGGGTGGCCAGAAGGGCTGCGGCTTCGGCAGTCGCTGAAGCAAAAACCCGGGTATGGGAGGAATTCAGGGAGGCTATGGAGAAGGACTTTCAGTTGGCCTCGAGGAAGTTCTGGCAAACCATCCGACGACTCAGAAAGGGAAAGCAGGGCTTGTCTCAGGCTGTTTTCAGCAGGGGAGGAGAACTGCTGACCCGGACTGGGGATATTGTCGGGCGGTGGAAAGAGCACTTCGAGGAGCTCCTGAACCCGAACAACACGTTCTCTGTGGAAGAGGCAGAGCCCGAAGACTCGGGGGAATCTGCACCTATATCCCTGGCGGAAGTTGCTGAGGTAGTCAAAAAGCTCCTCAGTGGCAAGTCGCCGGGTGTAGATGAGATTCGCCCTGAGATGCTGAAGGCTCTGGACATTGTTGGGCTGTCTTGGCTGACACGCCTCTTCAGTGTCGCATGGAGGTCGGGGACAGTACCTGTAGAGTGGCAGACCGGGGTGGTGGTCCCCATTTTCAAGAAGGGGGACCGGAGGGTGTGCTCCAATTATCGGGGTATCACACTCCTCAGCCTCCTTGTGGTATTGTGGTATTCATGGACAGGATCTCAAGGCGCAGCCGAGGTGAGGAGAGTGTCCGGTTTGGTGACCTCAAAATCGCATCTCTGCTTTTTGCGGATGATGTGGTTCTGCTGGCTTCATCGGACCGTGACCAGCACGCACTGGAGCGGTTTGCAGCAGAGTGTGAAGCGGTTGGGATGAGAGTCAGCACCTCCAAGTGCAAGGCCATGGTTCTCTGCCGGAAAACGGTGGATTGCTCCCTTCGGGTTGGGAACGAGTCTTTGCCCCAAGTGAAGGAGTTCAAGTATCTCGGGGTCTTGTTCACGAGTGAGGATAGATGGGAGCGTGAGATCGACAGGCGGATCGGTGCAGCGTCAGCAGTAATGCGGGCGTTGCACCGGACCGTCGTGGTGAAGAGGGAGCTGAGCCGGAAGGCGAAGCTCTCGATTTACTGGTCGATCTACGTCCCAACCGTCACCTATGGTCACAAGCTTTGGGTAGTGACCGAAAGAACAAGATCGCGTATACAAGCGGCCGAAATGAGCTTCCTTCGTAGGGTGGCCGGGCTCAGCCTTAGAGATAGGGTGAGGAGCTCAGACATCCGGAGGGAGCTCGGAGTAGAGCCGCTGCTCCTTCACGTCGAAAGGAGCCAATTGAGGTGGTTGGAGTGGCGGTGTTCTCTGGTGTAATCCAGGTCTCAGTGAGGGCAAGGAACTGTAGGGACAGGAGGGAGGCATAACCAGTAATGAAGTCAGCCTTCCATGTGGCAGGGGGGCAGTTCCATAGTCCCCCTGCAACTGTGAAGTTGTCACAGGGGGTCAGTGTGGGGTAGCAGAGGTTGGTGGTGTTCCGTCTCCATGGAGGACCATGTTGCTGGAAGCGCCTTCTGTAGGGGAGAGAGCAGACAGTAATGGGGTGCTGACATGCCAAACTAAACTAACTGGGAGGGAGCATGGCTCTGAGCACGCCTATATAACCTGCTAATTATCAAATAGGATCAAGCGAACTAATAATTAGCCTAAAGTGTCTAACTGATTCTGATCACCTAATCAGAATAACAGTGATGAGCGAAACTGCCGGTGGCTTGGGTGAAAAGACAAATGCAGCACAGCTGGTCTGACTAACAACACAGCAATTTGACTAATAAACTAGCACAGCTGACAAACTCACAAGGTTTCCTAAATATCTAATACTGATGCACTAAAAACAGAAACAATACTTAAATTCTCTAGATGGACAGCCTTCAACAGCTACACGTGCCTGGTGGAAAAAACACTTCTTTGGTGCTATTTAAGTTTATTTCGTGCTATTTAAGTTTAATGGCTTATTGACTGTTTTTGTTTAGTAAAAAAATGAGTGTAATAGTGAATACAAATGTTCATTCAAAAGTAATCGTTCATTCATAAATATTGATTGACGGTACCCAGCCAGATTAAAAGCCTTGACGTGCATTTACAGATTACCTAATGAAACTCAATTGGTTTTGCAGTTTTAAATACATTTTTGGACGATTAAATCAGAAAACGCAATTTCTTCTCCAGACAAATTGTGAGTATGGAAAAATCAATATTGAACAAGCCTACTATTTTCCTATATATAGGGCATTGCTGCAAAAGAGCATGCTCAGTCAACTTACCCTGTATAAATAAAAGGTTAATAATTAAACAACCTATTTTGAAACAAAGAAGTATTTGCATGTATTCTTCTGATTATAAATGCACAGAGGAATACATTAAACACTTTTATTAGCTGGTGAAATGATACAAGGCTTCATAAGACTGTGTTGGCCTGAAATGCATGCAATCCTCTTTGAACAGGGGAAAGGGAGAGGTGGTCCAGTGCCAGATGAGAGTGAGCTCATTTCCCCCTGCTCGCAGGCCTGTGTCCTCATCCACTCACACTAGACTGTACACAAAGCTTGAACCAGCGTTTGCACCATCATAAAGAAACCTGTTTGGCCTCTTAACCAAATATGCCTTTTCTCCATTCAACACCAGGCCCAACTTATAAGGTGGAACTTCTCTTCGTTTTTAGTTTAGTTTAGTTTAGCTCTGTGGACTTATTTGTTTAGTTGTTAGAGAGTGGAATATTAAGGGTAGTTTTGTTCATGTTTGGATACCTCAGTTTAATGTTTGATAGGGTCGTTGGCAATCACGTCTGCACTTTTTGTTCTTGCTATCTCTAAACCAATGACAGAAAATAGCACCAGGCTCAGGAAATTAATAGAAGTGCCACCTTATTGGGTGATAGGCCTGGTGAAGGGGTTGAGTGTCAGAGTCCACACTGGACCTGGACCCCACCCCCTACCTCCATTTCAGGACACGATAACATTTGGAACAAATAGCTTCACAGGCATTTCTGATAAGGCACGTGTGTTCAGTTGTTTCTTTAGTGCAGGTATAAGAGAACTTATAATGCCTGTAGCCGGGCGGCCTGTAGCGTAGTGGTTAAGGTACCTGACTGGGACCCACACGGTCGGTGGTTCAATCCCCGGTGTAGCCACAATAAGATCCACACAGCCGTTGGGCCCTTGAGCAAGGTCCTTAGCCCTGCATTTCTCCCGGGGAGGATGTCTCCTGCTTAGTCTAATCAACTGTACGTCACTCTGGATAAGAGCGTCTACCAAATGCCGTTATTTTTTATTTTTTTTATAATGTCATCTTGATTCTTGGCTTTCGATTTCCTTTGGAGTCTGTTATTGGTATTTCTCAACACGAGAACCAGAGCTATGGGCCAGTTTTAGTCAAAGAAGGTATTATGAAAGGAAGGCCTCAACAGTTAATGATTCTCAGCATAATGAAGATTCTCTGATCCGACAGATCAGAAACACTCTTCCACAGAAGACGAGATCTACAGACAGTAAGATGTAAACCACTGCTGAGCTGCAAAAAGGATGGCCAGATTATGGTTTGCTGAGAAGTATCTGAAAGAGCCTGCAAAAGTCTGGTGGACAGAGTGCCTTGGCAAGAGTGATGGCAAGATAAAATTGTGGAGGAAAAAAGGAACTATCCAAGATCCAAAGCACCAGAAGCTACGCTGCATAGTCACATACATGCCCAAACCATAACACCCCCACCACTATGTTTGACCCCCCTCATCTCTTAAACATGGTGGTGGGGTTATTATGGTCAAGGCAGGTATTGGCTCTTTTGTCTTGATTGGTGATTCAGCAGAAGAATTAATTCTGAAGTGCACACAATCAAATTGAATTCACACTGTATCTAACCCACTCAATGCTAGGTCGCGATAATTCCTTGTTTCTTTCATTGATACAGGGTTTTTTTTTGTCTGCGCACTCTGGTTTTGTTTCCCCCCCCCAAAAGGTCTATTTCAGCATTTTTGAAAGTGGGTGTGGGGTGCATATGGTTCAATTTTTTTTACTTAAATGTGAGAACTATAACCGTTCAAATTGTCTTTTTAGACTTCTACTGCTGTAGCATATCCACTTAGAGTTATGATGTGTTGTGTGTTCAGAGATGCTCTTTTGCATACCACTGTTGTAACTGCTGCTCACTGGATTTTTTTTTTTTTTTGCACCATTCTTTGCAAACTCTAAAGACTAGTTGGTGTAAACATGAACTGAAGCTCCTGCTTCAGGCCAGCGGTTTCTTTCTTTTTCAGGACATTCCAAGTTGTTGTACAAGCTGTCCCCTTGAACAAGGCCCTTAACCCTGCATTGCTCCAGGGGAGGATTGACTCCTACTTAGTCTAATCAACTGTTGCTCTGGATAAGAGCATCTGCCAAAATGCCAATAATAATGTAATGTAATTTAGAGATTTCGATTTATGGATATGTCTCTGATTTTGGGATCTCATTTATAAATTTTGACTCATGGATCTCTGATTTAGGTATCTTTGATTTAGGTACAGTACTGTGGCAGGTGTGAAAAAATGCTGTAAAAAGTTGAATGTCGTGAAAACACTAACACTCAGTATTTGTAAATAATTGCTTCATTACCAACCGTGGCCAAAAATGGCCAAAAATGAAAAGTTGAATGTTGTGAAAACACTAGCACTCACTATTCATAAATGTAATGTAAATTGCTTCATGCATACTGAAATACGCTGGCAGAGCTGTTACCTGTATACAGTCGTGGCATGAGCTTTTTACATACATGTGATCAATTAATGATCCGTTTTCGGTTGTGGGTTCAGTGACATGTTGAACATATCCCTGGTTTTCCATAAAGGCGGTTATTGATGTTGACTTCAAGGCATCATCATTGAAGTCCCCCATAATGACTATGTTGTCAGATAGTGAAGATAACATAGCAACTCATTTCTGTAAATTAGTTTTAAAAAGAGATATGGGTGGTGGTCTGTAAATTACAACAATTTCATTTATTTTCATCAATTAAGGTAGATAAATATGATGAACGTGCTGTGGAGAGGGCATGTTTATAGGTTAGTAGGCTATCTTTCCAGGCATGGAGATTCCTGCAATTTTGTAGAGCGCCATTTGCGCTCAAGTTCGCATGAAGCTTGCTTGGGAGAGTATGGTCATTGTACCAAGGTGCTAATTTCTTATGGCCAACTTTTCTTTTCTTAAGAGGTGTGATAGTATCCAGGGTTCTGCAAAGTATGTTATTTATGTTGTCAGTCAGCTGATCTATTGAGTTTATGCTCGTTGTGTATGCATTTTGGCTGGAGCCAAGGAAATCCCCACAGTGCACAAACGAGTCTGGGAGCTCATTAATAAAAGCATTTGCAGTCCTGGAGGAAAGCTTACGGCTAAAGTAGAAAGTAGGATCTGGTGACACATGAAAAACTTGTAAAATTTGAAAAGTAATTAAATAATGGTCTGATAAGACAGGATTATTAGGCATGACTGCTATGTTTGCTATTTCTGTGTCATAAGTTAAGACCCGATCGAGAGTATGGTTATGGGAATGTGTGAACCGATGTATATGTTGATCAAAGCCAATAGATTCAGTGATAGACAGGAATGCTGATCTGAAATGATCACCTTCCCGATCCATGTGAATATTAAAATCCCCTGCAATTACAACTTTATCTGAATTAACAATGAGGCTGGAAAGGAAATCGGCAAACTCAAGTAAGAAACCACTGTCTGGCCCTAGTGGCCTGTATACAATTACAATGTATACAAAACTGACTGCTTTTTTGTCCGGATGTGCAAAACTGAGAACAAGCACTTCAAAAAAGTTAAAATCAAAGCCAGATTTCAAAGTAGCAAGGAGATTGGCATTATATACAGCAGCAACACCTCCTCCACGACCTGTCAGACGGGGGACGTGACTATAACTGTAACTGGGAGGGGTGGATTCATTTAGGGCAATATATTTATCAGTTTTAAGCCAAGTTTCTGTTAAACATAGGATTTTAATTTGATGATCGGTAATTCATTCATTTACAAGAGTTGCTTTAGGAGCTAGTGATCTGATATAAATCAATCCAATTTTTAGCTCAGTTTGGTTAGCCACATTATAATTAGAATGACAGGGTCTGTTTTTCTTTAGATTAGCCATACAAACACCCTTGATGGGCTTTTTAGCAAGGCTTAATTTAGGTCGGGGCACAGACACTATCTCAATAGTATGAAACCTGGGCAGCATTTCTTGGGAACAAGCAGAAATCTGTGTAAGACATATTAAAAACATCTTTAGGGTTGCTTTTTATCGCTTGAGGAATATCTCCAAAATTTGTTAGATACTGTCCCTAAATGATGCAGAAAAGCTTGTGCATGCTTTTGTTACCTCAAGATTAGATTACTGCAATGCTCTTTTGTCTGGATGTGCAAATTCCTCTTTGAAAGGGCTCCAGCTAATTCAAAATGGAGAAAAAAAAGGAGATTTGAGCACATCAGCCCAGTGTTAACGTCACTTCACTGGCTGCCTGTAAAATTCAGAATAGATTATAAGATCTCTATCTTCTGACTTTTAAAGACTTTTTACTTTACATGGGCTTGCCCCTCTGTATTTAAACAATTTACTTAATCCTTATACTCCCTCACGAATATTCTGTTTGCAGGACTATGGAACTTTTAGGTGGCAGAGCCTTTTCTTATCGTGCTCCTTTCCTGTGGAACAAATTGCCTGCTCATGTTTGGGGCGCAGACACTATCACCTTTAAAGCTAGGCTAAAAACGTATCTCTTTAGTCTGTCCTATAGTTGAGGGGCAGGAGTGGGTGGCTGGCATAAGCTATAGAGTCTCTGGTGGACTTGGCGGTCAGTGCTGTCCGTGGATCATTGTTGGTAGTGCTGTGTTAAGCATAACCAGTCATGGTCTGGTGGTGACCATCTCAAGCCTGTTTCCCTTACCTATGCTGCCATAGCCTTATTCTGCTGGGGTTCTCCTTATCACACGCAGGTACCTCTCCCTCTTGCTGTGATTGACCAATTACTATCTGGACCCCCTAACAATGTTACTTTCCTCTTCTCCCTGCTCTGGGCACCTGCCCAGAGCGCTAGCCCAATTTTTCCTGCGCACCCCCTCCTGGCCCGGAGCTCCAGCCCAAGACCAGCCGTACAACTCCCTCCTGCCACTGCTGATTCAGCTGTAGCACCAAGGCTGTCCCCTTGCCTGACAGTGCCACCCATTGGTGTTCCTGCCATCCCTCAACCTCATCTCTGTTTCAAGTTTATAATTGGACATTTATGTACTTTTATTTAATCTGGTTTTCTGTTTAAAACCATTCTTTCAACAAACCGGTGTCAACCAGCGGCAGATGGGTTCCCCTATTGAGACAGGTTCTGCTCAAGGTTTCTTCCTGTTTTCAGGGAGTTTTTCCTTGCCACTGTTGCCCTAGGCGTACTCTTGGGGCCCGGTTTCTCTGTAAAGCTGCTTTGCGACAAAGGCCCTTTGAAAAACCACTATACAAATAAAATTGAATTGAATTCAGTAAACAAATGAGAAAGTAGAACTAAAGTCTTCAATAGGCCGAACTGAGATAAAGCAAGAACTCAAGACTGAGTCAGCTCAAAGAGAAACAAGAAACTAATAACAATTTAAAGAAATCTAAGTAGAAAATTTCCTCTTGAACCAAATAGGTTTAAATCAAACCCAAGTGAGGTGAAATAGGGATAAATACTCATTTCTAAAATTTGGTTTTATGTTGGATTGTTTCAAGGGATTTACATGCAAAAATCTGTGTGTGTGAAATGTGTGATTTGGTACCAATTTAAGCGTATGTCTACTACTAACTGTTCTACATGAATAAGCCGGCAGTTCAAACTTATCCCTTAGTCTGTGGTCTGTTATTCCTGAGTTCTAGTTATAAACTGCTCATTCGAACCTAGCTGGTCCTAGCTATGGATTGAGGAGCCCCATATGCACACCAAATTTGGTGCATGTAGCTCAAAGTGCCTGCCCACAATAGACAACAATGCAACGGGGGGGGTCAATGTGATAGGGGGCGCTGTGGAGTCCCTCGGCCACGCCCAGGTCTGAGCATCTGATAGATCCTGACGGCCACCACTTCTGATGTGTTTGCAAAAGTCAAGACTTTTTACGCATGGGAAGGCCCTCAAAAATGCCCATTTGACGGAAGAGAAAGAATAATAATAATAAATATAGCTGCAAGCAGCAATGAACGGGCCCAAGCACCATGGGCGCAACTGCCTTGGTGGCATAGTTGTGCCAATGACATGTTTCACAATATGTACACACTTTGGAAATAATCACCTTCCTGGACAACGTATAGTGTGCACAGGAATTCCCCTTTCATCAATGAAGATGTTGGTGCTACTATTGGAATGCATCAATGATATACGCCTCACTTCCTGTTGCCAGATGGTGGAGCTATAAGATTGAGCCATGTATGGTTTTTGAATTTGATTACACTCCAAAAATTAAAACTATTTCTAAATTTTCAGCCATATCGGAAGATATGCGAAATTAAGGTCAATTCCTGTTTCCAGACAGTGGCGCTATAACATTGAGTCGTTTTTTGAATATGGATGTGATTACAGTCCAACAACGAACATATCTATGTAATATCAGGCAGATCAGATGATCTACAATGAAATTACGACCACTTCCTGTTGGCGCGGCGAGACCTAAAATTGTGCGCCTCGCCCTTGCCATACCGTTTGAGATATCAAAAATCTTTTTGTAATTTAGGGTCAGGACTATCCTAAGATCATGCTGACTACATTTGGTGTGAATGGGATGAATGCCCTAGCAGGAATGCTACAAACATGATAAAAACCTCACTTCCTGTTGCCAGATGGTGGCGCTAAAACATTGACTTCTTCTTGGCAAATGGATGTGATTACACTCTAACAGTGAACGTTTGTAAAATATCAGCCAGATCAGACGATGTAGACCATGAATTTATGGCTACTTCCTGTTGGTGCGGCGTGACATGAAAATTGTACGCCTCGCCATGACCATACCGTTTGAGATATCAAAAATATCCTTCTGATTTAGTATCATGACTATCCTGAGACCACTCTAACCACATTTGGTGTGAATGCGATGAACCCCCTAGGAGGAGTACTTAAAAGTATAGTACGTGTAAAACGCACAAAATCCAAAATGGCTGACTTCCTGTTCGCATATTTGATTCGATGCGAATGAGAAATGTGTTTGTCCAGAGGAGGCCCACATGCATACCAAATTAGGTGCAGGTAGCTTAATGTGCCTGCCCACAATAAAAGACAACGCAATAGGGGGCGCTGTGGAGTCCCTGGGCCACGCCCAGGTCTGAGCATCTGAAAGATCCTGACAGCCACCACTTCTGATGTGTGTGCACAATTCCATGAGTTTTCATCCCTGATAAGCACCTCAAAAATGCACATTACATTGAAAAAAAAAAGAATAATAATTATAGGGGGCGCTGTATAGCCACGCCCAGATGAATGTGGATATGGCTGTGATTGCACTCCAATAGTGAATATATTAGTAAAATATCAGCATCAGCCCGATCAGATGATGTAGAACGGAATTAAGCCCACTTCCTGTTTTTGCTCGTAACGTGTGTATTTTACGCCTCACCATTGCCAAACCTTTCGAGACATCAAAAATGCTTTCACAATTTATGTTCAGGACTATGGTATGATCATGCTGACCACATTTGGTGTGAATGTGATGAATGCTCTTGCAGGAACATATACAAATATGATAAAAACCTCACTTCCTGTTGCCAGATGGTGGCGCTATAACATTGACCCGTTCTTGGCATATGGATATGATTACACTCCCACAATGAACGTATTTGTAAAATATCAGCCAGATCAGACGATGCAAACCACAAAATTATGGCCACTTCCTGTTGGCGTGGCGAGACATCGAAATTGTACGCCACGGTGTGACTCCGATGAACCCCCTAGGACAGGGGTCGGCAACCCTGGTCCTGGAGAGCCGCAGGGTGTGCTGGCTTTCGTTGTTACTTGCCATTAATTGATGAATGAAAGCCGTTGATTACACAGTTAACTCACCTCACCTGGTTTCTTGGGTCTGAATCGGTTGCTTATTTTAAGGTGGAGACGAAAGCCAGCACACCCTGCGGCTCTCCAGGACCAGGGTTGCCGACCCCTGCCCTAGGAGGAGTACTTAAAAGTTTAGTACGTGTGAAAACCCACAAAATCCAAAATGGTTGACTTCCTGTTCGCATATTTGCATCAATGCGAATGAGAAATGTGCGCGATAGGGGGCGCTGTGGAGTCCCTCGGCCACACCCAGGTCTGAGCATCTGATAGATCCTGACGGCCACCACTTCTGATGTGTGTGCAAAATTTCAAGACTTTTTAGCCATGGAAAGGCCCTCAAAAATGCCCATTTGACAGAAGAGAAATAATAATAATAATAATAATAATAATAATAATCCTTCCAATAACAATAGGGTCCTTCGCACCCTACGGTACTTGGGCCCTAATAATCCTTCCAATAACAATAGGGTCCTTCGCACCCTACGGTGCTTGGGCCCTAATAATAATAATAAGAATCCTTCCAATAACAATAGGGTCCTTCGCACCCTACGGTGCTTGGGCCCTAATAATCCTTCCAATACCAATAGGGTCCTTCGCACCCTACGGTGCCTGGGCCCTAAATATAGCTGCAAGCAGCAATGAGCGGGCCCAAGCACCATGGGCACAGTCGCCTTGGTGGCATAGTTGTGCCAATGACATGATTAACATTATGTACACTTTGGAAATAATCATCTTCCTGGGCAACGTATAGTGTGCACAGGAATTCCCCTTTGATCAATGAAGATGTTGGTGCTGCTATTGGAATGCATCAAACTATGATATGAGCCTCACTTCCTTTTGCTAGATGGTGGCGCTATAACATTGAGCCGTTTTTTGGATATCCATTTGATTACACTCCCAACAATTAACATATTTCTAAATTTTCAGCCACATCTGAAGATTTTGAGCTAAATAAAGGCCACTTCCTGTTCCCAGCAGGTGCCGTGATGATATTGAGCTATTTTTGGATGTGATTACACTCCAACAACGAACATATCTGTGTAAAATCAGCCGGATCAGACAATCTAGAATGAAATTACGACCACTTCCTGTTGGCGCGGCGAGACCTTAGATTGTACGCCTCGCCATGGGCGTACCGTTTGAGATATCAGAAATATCCTTTCAATTTAGTATCAGGACTATCCTGAGACCATTCTCACCACGTTTGGTGTGAATGCGATGAACCCCCTAGGAGGAGAATTTCAAAGTTTGGTATGTGAAAAAACACTTAAAAACACACAAAATCCAAAATAGCTCACTTCCTGTTTGGAAAAGTTAAGGGATGCAAATGAGAAATATGAGCGTCTTGAGGAGCCCCACGTGTCTACCAGATTTTGTGAATTTACATGATAGTGTATGTCCACAATATTAGAAAAGAACAACACGGGGCGCTGTGTAGCCACGCCCATATGAATGTGTATATGGATGTGATTGCACTCCAACATTGAACATATTTTTAAAATATCAGCTGATGTAGAACAAAATGAAGCCAACTTCCTGTTTTTGTGCGTAACGTGTGTATTGTACGCCTCGCCATTGCCATACCATTTGAAAAAAATATTTTTGGAATTTAGGGTCAGGACTATCCTAAGATCATGCTGACTACATTTGGTGTGAATGTGATGAATGCCCTAACAGGAACACATACAAACATGATAAAAACCTCACTTCCTGTTGCCAGATGGTGGCGCTATGACATTGAGCCTTTATTGGTAAATGGATGTGATTGCACTCAAACATGGAACATATTACATTACATTTACATCAATGGCATTTGGCAGACGCTCTTATCCAGAGCGACGTACAACAAAGTGCATACCCATAACCAGGGATAACTGCGCTGAAAGACCTAAGAGGGAAGTACAATTTCAACTGCTACCTGTACAACAAACATAAGGACCTATTTGAATTTTTTTTTTTTTTTTTAAACAAATAAACAAACAACAAAAAGCATAAATGACCAAACTTAGCTAGCCAAACACTGCTTACCTAGCCAAACTAAAAATACCAATACACAAAAAAAGTAAATCACAGAAAGACAACAATTAAGGTTCACAGGGAGGTAGGGAGGGACGGGGAGAGGTTCTGCTTGAAGAGGTGCGTCTTCAGCTTGCGCTTGAAGGTGGGAAGAGATTCTACAGTTCTGACCTAGACGGGGAGTTCATTCCACCACCGTGGAGCCAGAACAGACAGTAGTCGTGAGCGTGAGGTGGAAGTTCGGAGAGGGGGAGGTGCCAAGCGGCCTGTGGAGGCTGAACGAAGAGGTCTGGCAGGGGTGTAGGGTCTGATGATTTTTTGTAGGTAAGCTGGGGAAGACCCCTTAACTGCTTGGAAGGCTAGCACCAATGTTTAGAATTTGATGCGAGCCATGACAGGCAACCAGTGGAGGGAAGTAAGCAGGGGGGTGACTTGCGAGTATTTGGGAAGGTTGAAGACCAGACGAGTTGCTGCATTCTGGATAAGTTAGAGGGGTCTGATGGCGGATGCTGGGAGGCCAGCAAAGAAGGAATTGCAGTAGTCCAGGTGGGACAGAACCATTGCTTGGACCAGGAGCTGGGTCGAGTAGGGGATGAGAAAGGGGCGGATTCTCCGTATGTTGTATAGGAAGAACCTGCATGGTAACCGCCGCAATGTTCTCGGAGAGGGACAGTCTGCTGTCCATCACCACGCCGAGGTTTCTTGCACTGGGTGATGGCATGAGTGTGATATCCCTGACGGAAATGGAGAGATCCAGATGGGGAGAGGTATTAGCAGGGATGAATATCATTTCAGTCTTACCTGGGTTGAGCTTTAGATGGTGGTTGTCCATCCAGCTCTGGATGTCACTCAGGCAAGCAGAGATACAGGCTGAAACCTGTGTATCAGATGGTGGGAACGAGATGAAGAGTTGGGTATCGTCCGCATAGCAGTGCTAGGATAGCCCATGTGCAGTGATAACAGGGCCAAGGGAACGAGTGTAAAGAGAAAAAAGAAGCGGGCCTAGGACTGGGGAACTCCTGTGGCAAGGGGCCGAGGTGTCGATACCGTACCAGCCCAGGCAACCTGGAAGGATCCACAATGTCGAAGGCAGCAAAGAGATCTTGAAGAATGAGGACAGAGGAGAGGGAGGCTGCTCGTGCGGCATGGAGTGATTCACTGACGGAGAGGAGCGCTATCTCTGTCGAGTGGCCCGATCTGAAGCCAGACTGATGGGGGTCTAGCAGGTTGTTGTTATAAAAGAAAGAAGAAAGTTGACTAGAAGCGGCTCGTTCTATGGTTTTAGAAAGAAATGGATGAAGAGATAACGGGCGGTAGTTCTGGATGATGGAGGGATCCAGAGTAGGCTTTTTTAGCAGCGGAGTGATGTGGGCCCTCTTGGAGGATGCTGGAAAACAGCCAGAAGACAGGGAGGAGTTGACAAGGGAGGTGACAAATGGGAGAATGTCAGGTGTGATAGTCTGGAGAAGAGAAGAGTGGATAGGGTCAACGGCACAGGTTGTAGGGCGGTGGGAGAGCAGGAGTTGAGAAACATCAGAGTCTAAGGGGGGAGAAAGTGTAAAAGGATGGGATGGGCAAAGAGACGGCGAAGGGCACAGTGAAGGGGCGGTGGTTGTAAAGGATCTGCGGATGTCTGTGACCTTTTCAACGAAAAGTCATGAGCAGCGAAGGAGGATTGAGGTGGAGGAGGCGGTGTGTTGAGGAGAGAGGAGAAAATAGAGAACAGTTTCCAGCGGTTAGAAGAGGAGTCCTGAATTTGTGTTTGACAGTATTTTGCTTTGGCGGCATTGACAGCGGAAGAGAAGAGGAGGAGAGACTGGAGAGACTGGTTAGTTGTGAGGTTTGAAGGGTCTTTGGATTTTCCCCACTTCCTCTCCACTGCGCGGAGGCTGGCCCTGGAGGTACGGAGGGTGTCAGATATCCAAGGACTGGGAGGGGATGTGTGAGGTGGCTTTGAGAGTTTGGAGAAGGTGTTTGGAGAAGGATTCGAGAGGGGGGAGTGAGGCGGTGACAGTGGTGGCAAAGGAAGAGGGTGAGAGGGAGTGGAGGTTAGGGCGGGCTAAGTAAGTGTGGGTGGGAGGAGGGGGAGGAGGATGGGGAGGAAGAGGGAGGGAGAATGAGATAAAGTGGTCGCAGCCTGGCAGGCTTCAAGGTGGATGTTGAAGTCTCCAAGGAGAATCAGTGGGGTGCCATCCTCAGGGAAGGAGCTGAGAAGGGTGTCAAGGAAGCTTCCCAGGGGCCCTGGAGGATAATAGATAACTGCAATAAAAAGGTTAGTAGGGTAGGATACTGCAACAGAATGGAATTCAAAAGTGGATATGGACAGGTCAGAGAGGGGGAGAACAGAGAATTTCCATGAGGGGGAAATTAAAAGACCAGTACCACCGCCACGGCCGGAAGGCCGGGGAATGTGAGAGAAGGAGAAGGAGGATGAGAGGGCAGCGGGAGTGGCGGTGATGTCAGGTGTGATACAGGTCTCAGTTAGGGCAAGGAATTGTAGGGACTGGAGGGAGGCATATGCGGGGATGAAGTCAGCCTTCCGAGTGGCAGACTGGCAGTTCCATAGTCCCCCTGTGACCGCAAAGTCCTCACAGGGATCAGCGGGGGGTAGCTGAGGTTCGAGGGGTTCCGACGCCGTGGAGGCCCACATCGCAGGGGGTGTCTTCGAGGGAGCAGACTGGGATGGGGTGAAACATAACATAACAAACTGGGACGGAGCGCTCCGAGCACACCTATTTAAATCGCCTACAATCGCTTACAAGCACTATCAAATCAAAACTAATCTACTGACAAATTCTAGTGCTATTTAAAACAAACGTTCAATCACTTGACAGGTATGCAACCAGTTTCAGTGATTAACACAGCGATAAAAACAAACTAGCTAAACAAACTGGACTGGCCACTCTTGAAGCCAGACTGGTTGGGATCATGGAGATTGTTCTGGAGAAGATAAGTGGACAGTTGGGAGCAGACCGCCCCTCCCAGAGTTTTAGCTAGAAAGGGAAAAAGAGAGACAGGCCGGTAGTTGTTCAGAGCAGAGGAGTCAGTTTTTTGAGCAGGGGAGTGACTCTGGCCCTCTTCAGGGAAGAGGGCACGGTGCCGGAAGAGAGGGAAGTGTTGATTAGAGACGAGAGAAAAGGGAGATAGAGATAGATTGTAGAAGGGGAGAGGGGATGGGGTCAAGAGGACAAGTGGTTGGGCAGTGGGATGTGAGGAGTTTCAAAGTGTCAGAGTCAGAGGGGAGAAAAGGAGGATAGAGAGTTGGGGAAGGTAGGAGGGTCAGCAGGGGGAGAGGGTGGGAAGAAGAATTTGCGAATGGCATGTACCTTCTTTTCAAAGAAGGAGACAAAGTCATCAGGTGTGAGTGAGGAGGGAGGAGGGGGGGTGAGAAGAGAGAAGAAGGTTGAAAACCTTTAGAGTGAAAGAAGGAAGATTTAGCTACAGAGGAATAGAAAGATGATATGATAAGGAAGCTATATCACTGGGGAGACAGGACCTTTTCTATTTTCTCTCTGCTGCCCACAGTTTGGTTCAGACAGCTCGTAGAGCATCAGAAAGCCAAGGACTGGGGGGGGGGGGGGGGCTCGGGTTAATTTGGTGGTGAGCGGACATAGAGAGTCAAAGGAAGATGAGAGGGACATGAGGGTTGTAGCAGCATCATCGGGAGACAGTCGAGAGAAAGACTCCACGGATGGTAGGGAGGAGAGGATTGTAGATGAGAGGGTGGAGGTAGACAGGTGGCGTAGGTTCCGCCGACAGGTGACGGTGGATGGTGGGAGAGATGGGTGTTAGAGGAGAGTGGAAGAGAAAAAGAGATGAAGGAGTGGTCAGAAATATGGAGTGGTGTTACAGAGAGGTTGGTTGTTGTGCAGCTCCTTGTGAAGACCAGGACAAGAAGGTTGCCTGCTTTGTGGGTGGGAGGGGAAAGTGTGAGGGTAAGGTCAAAAGAAGAAAGGAGGGAGAGAAAGGTCGACTGGGTGGACTCTAACTTCAGGTTGAAGTCACTCAGGAGGATGAGGGGAGTGCCATTGTCTGGTGAGGAGCTAAGGAGGATGTCCATCTCATCCAAGAAGCTCCCCAGAGGACCTGGGGGGCGATAAACAACAATAATAAAGAGTTTGCATGGGAAAGTAACAGAAACATGAAATTCAAAGAGGAGAAGGAGAAGGATGAGGAGAAGACAGTAGATCTTGAGGATGATTAGGAGACCTGTGCCACCTCCTCTGCCAGAGGTTCTGGGTGTGGGAAAAAGAGAAGGCAGAGGAAAGGGCAGCTGGGGTGACTGTGTTCTCTTGTGAGAGCCACGTTACTGTTAAGGCAAGAAAGTCAAGGTTGAGGTGGGAGGCATAGGCTGATATGAAGTCTGCTTTCTGGACAGTGGACTGGTAGTTCCAGAGGCCATCAGCCACACAGAGATCAACACCAGTGGATCTGGGAGGGAAGATCAGGTTAGAGAAATTCCAGCCATGTTGGCAGGAAGCAAACCTCATACCTGACTGGGACCTGGGGAGAGGAGAGAGGACAAGAATGGGAAGGAAACACATGGAGAGGGAACTAGGGTGGACAGGATGATTCCTATGCAGACACATAAAGACGCAGCAATGACTCCAATTCCTTCACAGTTGCGTGCTTGTGGTACTGTAAGCAGGCTATTCTTTACTCATGGCACTGCCGGCCTTGAAATAGGGATGTTATAGCAGGGGCTTTGATAAGGAAATCTGTCCGTCCGTTTTCCTCTGGATTCAAGATTCAAGATATCCTTCTTTTCTTAATGCGAAAGATTTGACTTTGGCTTCCACACAAAAGTTTTCTACTTAATGTTGTGACTTTGTATTTTCAAAACTATGATAGCCACTTGATTCGAAAGTGGCTATCATAGTTCTTTCTTGAGTTCTCGATTCGAAAGTAAAATGCAACGATTATTTATTCCTTTCTTTCAATTCAATATTTTCAATATTGTTGTACTCAGGGTATTCTAGCTGCCAACTGTGGTATGCTAGTTTGGAAGTTGATTGTTTTCTTCAAGGGTTCTGATTATCTGTATGTTTACACTAGGACTCGGAACTGTACTGTCCTCTCAGGTCCTCTTCGCAATTGTACTTGTGTTTGATCTGCACTTCGTTGTACGTCGCTCTGGATGAGAGCGTCTGCTAAATGCCATGTAATGTACTGTAATGTAATAATTCAAACAAACAAATGGCATAGGCCTCTACCCTTCCTTGTTAGTGCATGTGGTACAAAACTTTTTTGCTTCCCCGGTCTCTTCCTCCTTCCACATGAGTAAAGCTTTATCTACACAGGTAAGACATACAGGTAAGCATGACGTCACTGGATCAGGTAAGGTCTTTTAAAGGGTAAGTAGCATAATAAATCATAACCATAATAATCCCCAAAACAAATCATTTATATTTACGTTCTCATAATTTGTTCATTATAGATCAATTTCATTTACCATAAGTTCATTTAACATTCATTTTCATTTTCAGAAGCTACAGCTCCTTCACTCTCCCTTTTCTGATTTTTCGATTTTACTAGGGGATACCACAGTGACCTCATCCCCCAGTGCAAGAAACCTCAGAATGGTGATAGACAAGCTGTCCTTCTCCAAGAACATTGCTACGGTGACCCGGGCATGCTGGTTCTTCCTGTACAACATCCAGAGAATCTGCCCCTTCCTCACCACCTACTCCACTCAGCTCCTCGTACAAGCAATGGTCCTGTCCTGCCTGGACTACTGCAATTATCTGCTGTCTGGCCTTCCAGCATCCGCTGTTGGACTCCTACAACTGATTCAGAACGCTGCAGATCGTCTGGTATTCAATGTCCCCAGACATTCTCACGTCACCCCCCCTGCTCAGCGACCTCCACTGGCTGCCTGTTATCACATCAAATGTAAAACTTTGGTGCCCGCTTACCAGGCAGTTAAGGGATCAGCGCCTGCATATATTCAATCACTTATCAGAATGTATACACCAGCAAGACCCCTCCAATCCGTTACTTCAGGATGCCTGGCACCTCCCCCTTGCCGCACCTGCACTACTCTGTCACGACTGCTGTCTGTTCTGGCCCCACAGTGGTGGAATGACCTTCCTGTGGATGTCCACCATGATTAGCCTTGTGCATGCCACAGATTATAATGGCACTTATATACAGTACTTATATCTGCCCTGAACAACTACCGGCCTGTCTCTCTTCTTCCCTTTCTCGCTAAAACTCTGGAACGGGTGGTCTGCTCCCAACTGTCCACTTATCTTCTCCAGAACAATCTCCATGACCCCAAGCAGTCTGGCTTCAAGAGTGGCCACTCCACTGAAACCGCCCTGCTCGCGGTCACTGAGGCACTCCACTCTGCTAAAGCAAAATCCCTCTCCTCTGGCCTCATCTTCCTCGACCTGTCGGCCGCCTTCGATACAGTCAACCATGAGATTCTGCTCTCATCGCTGTCTGGGATGGGTGTCACAGGTTCTGCACTCGCTTGGTTTTCCTCCTACCTCTCTGGTCACTCCAGAACCTGCCAGAACCTGCAGGTTCTTTCTGTATAATATACGCCGTATCCGTCATCTCCTGACTGAGAAAGCCACCCAGCTCCTAGTCCAGGCGCTCGTCATTTCCTGCCTGGATTACTGCAACTCCCTCCTAGCCGGTCTCCCAGCGTGCGCCATCAAGCCCCTCCAGCTGGTCCAGAATGCTGCAGCCCGCCTGATCACTAGTCAGCCCAGGTCGGCTCATGTCACTCCGCTTCTCATTGGCCTCCACTGGCTTCCTATTGCCGCACGCATCCGTTTCAAGGCCCTAGTGTTGGCATTTCAGGCTGCTAAGGGGACTGCCCCACCTTACATACAATCCCTGATCACTCCCTACTCCTCAGCTAGACCACTCCGGTCTGCCAGCTCTGGTTGCCTTACCGTTCCCTCTCTAGGTGCACCTGGCGGTCGAGCTGCACGTTCACGCCTGTTTTCCGTTCTGGTTCCTCAGTGGTGGAATGACTTGCCTACCACTGTCAGAACAGCAGAATCCCTCCCCCTATTTCGACGCAGACTCAAAACCCACCTTTTCAAACTCTACCTTAGTCCTCCCTCCTGATTTCCCCTGCCCCTCCTTTCTGATATCCCTATCCTTGTATAACCCCCCCCCCCCCCCCAAAAAAAAAAATGCACTTCTGATGACAACTATGTTTAGAACAGCATTTCCTGTGTATTTTGCTAGTTTCTGGATGTGATGCTCTGACTTATGGTAGAACCTATGCACTTGTAAGTCGCTTTGGATTAAAAGCGTCTGCCAAATGACTAAAATGTAAATGTAAAATGTACTGTGCAAAAGTTTTTGGCAGGTGTGAAAAAATGATGTAAATTAAGAATGCTTTCAAAATAGAAATGGTTTAAAAATAGTTTATTTTTATTCATTAACAAAATGCATGAACAGAAGAAGTGAATGAACAGAAGAAATCTAATCTAAATCAAATCAATATTTGGTGTGACCACCCTTTGCCAACCATTCGGAAATATACCATACTGACTTTTGTAGCTAGACCAGTTAAGGAGTGGTATATTTCTGCCATTGGGTCAGTGCAGAATGCGAACAGTTCGATTCAATTTATTTTTGTATACCGCTTTTCCCAGATGACTGTCACACAGACACTTTACAGAGTAACACAGAATAGACTTAAACATATCAGTCCTAAGCCCCCAATATCTTTGGGGGCTTAGGAAACATTTATGTCTTAGCACTTTACAAACCTTACTAAAGTTGTTTACTTTTCTATGTGTGTTCCCTGAACTATCACTTAGGTGGTTGCGAAAGGGATAGCTTCTATGGGCGATGTTACTAGGCCCATCGACTCGCTCTAAGATCGATTATGCACTCCATGCAGCGACTGTTTGACTGTGCAATATGCCTTCTTTGGGATGTCATGTTTTATTTACATTATTATTATATCTTTGTTATAGTGCCTTAAATTACTTTGCAATCAGGGTTGATTTGCACCATCACATTACTGGTGTAATTCACTATTTTCTCTGATTAGCTGAGGTTTTCAATAAAACCGTACCAACAAGCAAAATGCACCAACAACAATGCAAGCAACATTTTTTTTTTTTTTCTACGTAAGATATAGCGGAAAAGAACAAAGAAATAAGCGGTCCCACAGCTTCACAGCAAACAAAATGGAGATATTGTTAGACGTGGCACTGAAAAAAGAAACATTATTTTCCAGTTTTAGGACTACGGTGTCCAACAAAACAAAGAAAGAACAATGGTTAAACATCGCTCCAGCCCACAGAGAGAGTGGGAAATCATCAGTTTATGAATATCATTTAAAAGGCAATTGGGCTACATGTTCAATAAATTGCCACATGCATCCATCATAATGGACAATTTTATTCTTTGCATGAAAACACTCCCATTAATGTGGTATTTTAGTAATATTATTAGCCAACTACAACTGTAGAAATATTAGTGTACATATTGCTTAACAGATTGAGATGTAACTAAGAGCAACAGCTGATTTCAGAGGCTTGCGGTCGTAACAGTGGTGGTCACTAGGTGTGAGCTGACAACATCGCTAAGGTATAGCTAAGAGTGGTATACAGACGGTATACTTAGCTAAGAACGTGTCAGGAAACACGCTGAAACATTAAGGTAGAGCTTAAGGTACAACTTACAAACGACGTAGCGTTAAGAAGGCTTCAGGAAACTCACCCCTGGTCTGTGACAGTTTTCCTGTAGCAGCATGTGTGCTGACACTTGTCGAGGACCCGGCCCTAGGCCCGCCTGATGAGTGATTGACAGAAGATGGGTTAGGCAGGAATGCATTGTTAACCCCTCGCACATGCCAGTGGGGTGGTAGTAAGCACGCCCATAAGAGGAAAAATATGTGGTTCAGAGCTAATGTGCAGCCCTACTTGTCAGCAGAGGAGTCTGAAGTCGGAGGACTTAGATTTAGGGTACTAAGGAGCAAGGCTAAAGGTCTGACTGAGGCCATGCGTAACATGAATGTATAATAACATTCTTGGTTGAGAAGTGTGGGCTTGCTCCTACAGGGGAGGAGCATAAGGCCTGGTTAAAGCAAAGAGATGAGGAAAACAATGTGGACGATTGGGAGATAAAAGAGTATGAGGAGATGGAAAAATGTAGGAAAGATAAGGGAAAAGGGAGGGATGTTAATACCGAAAGAAGATTAAGAGGCTTTAAGGGCCTCCCTGATTATAGCACTGACAATTTGTCGGATAGATTCAAAGGACTGACTGTAGAGGAGTTGGAGGATGAATTACACTCGGCTATTAGTTGGATGTCCTTTGTAGATCCCTTAAGGCGCCACAAGAAAGAGCACCTGAAGAATGTATTGAGCTGGTGGAGGGCACTTACTGCTGGCTTGTATGAAGTCAAAGTGTGGAGAGAGTCCAAGAGAGACTATGACAGTGAGGCAGATAACAGTGATGAATAGGCTCATTAAATAAGTTGCATAAGAGCTAATGTTTTCCCACTCGGTATAATGGGGATATTTCTGGATTAATTATTTACTAGAATAAATACACTTCTGTACAAGTTATATACAAGATATATAAGAAGTGAGCTTTTAGACGGAAAGGTACTTCTTAGGATTTAACTTAACAAGATATCTACGGGCTGTTGAGGAGAGAGCAACGCAGGACAACTATAATCAAGCTGGAGTGGCGCGCTCCCTCTGCCTAGTGATGTGTATCTGAAATTCCCCAACGACTTCTGCGTGAACTTGACCTGGAGCCCACCGGAGAAATTGAACAGCAGTACATGTAGCGTTCAATACCACAGTACAGTAACAGCTGGGCAGGCTGGCGACCCGGAGTCCCGTATGGAGGAATCTACGCATTACCAGGAATGTCTGGATATGGAGAACGGAGTGACATACGCGGTGCGGACTCAGCCCAAGAGTTGTGGCAACAGGACTGATAGCGAAGAGGTGTTCATGCGCATCCCTCATCATACAGAAAAGCTGGTGTAAGAGTTTAAGTGCTTTTACAACATGCTTGGAGCCATAAACTGCACCTGGCGGCCAACAGACAGGACCAGAGACCTCCAGCTTTACTACTGACATAAGCATATGGAAATGAAGACCTTGCATAGCTGTGGCCTGTACTTCAACAGCAGGGAGGATGAAACAGGCTGTCACCTGCATGGAAAGCTGCCCGGCTTCACCGACATTCACATCCTCTTGAACGGGACGCGGGGTCCCTCCACGCTACAGAACACCTTCCTGCTGGACCCACGCAAGAACCTGAAGCCCCTAACCTCAGTGTCAGTGAGGAGAGGCACATGCTGCAGCTGCACTGCAACCCCCCCGACGCGTTTGAAGACTGCTGGAAGTACACGTACCGCTACAGAAGCAGCGGGTCCTCTGACTGGCAGGAGAAGTATAGTTTACCAGACACACCAGTGCACATCCCATACAACAGGCACTCGCGGTACGAAGTGCAGGTGAAGGCTGTCTCCAAGGACATCTGCGGCATTGGAGCCAGTGACTGGAGCAAAGTCACGTCTTTCGAAAGTCTGGGTCCTGATCCTGCCCCAGATTCCCAAACCAATGCAGCTGTTCAAAGAGCTCATCAACAGCAAGGAGGAGGGATCAAATCCTGTGGAAAACAAGACGGCGCGAGACGGCTATATTCAGGGCATGGGTGTTAGGGCATTGTTAGGTGATTTAAAGTTATAAGTTTCCTTTCATTTTTATGTCTTTAATTTTTCAGTAAGATACTATATAAGGTAGGAATAAAGTAGAAAAGTTTAGGGGTGTTCGTGCCCACAATATTCTAGGAGTAGCTTTTATCTCCCTGAAGGGGGAGTCATAGGATAAGGTAAAGGCCAAACAGGATGGATATTTGAAGGGTGTATCTTGACATTAACATCTGGTGGAAAGGTGAATTAGAAAACAAAGGGGTTATATGAACCTTATGTGAATCACGTAAATGCACCGGTATACAGTTGAAAGAATATAAAGCAATGTAAGTGATTAGCAAACTGAAAGATCATATTTAACCTGTGAACTGTATAATTCTATTTATTTGACTACAATAAAATATGCTTAATCATAATTATAATTGAGTGGAATTGATTCAACTAGAAAAACTACAGTGAATACAGGAGATCATATAACAGTGTTGCATCACACCACTTCACTTTGAGACTGGGCTGGAAGTTCAGTAGAACTTACCAGTTCTCCAGGACGTTCGAAAGTACTTAAAGGAAAAGAGAGTTTGTCTCCGAGACACCTCGTGGGGTACTGCTCGTGGTCGTGGGAACGTGAGTTCTGAGCTCGGCACGGGGTCCGGGCTCACGACACACTGGGGGTGTGTGAACCAGCCCCATGCCAAACTGTGTCATCTGGCTGTTCACTGGCGTCCTTGCAAACAGGTCAGACAGGTGCTGTGCTCCCTGCTGGCTCTGGAGCAGTGGGGGTCGGGATCTCACCCCATGACATCGATTGTAGTAGAAGGCTTGCTTCTTTTCAGCCTCATCCTTCTGCTTGATCCATTGCTTATTAGGCCATGAGCTGCATGCAGTCGACCTGTAGCACATCAATGCAATGAGAGGGTCCTTCTGTTTCAGGATTCTCTTTGCAGTCTGCACAGCCCTTTCTACGTGACCATTTCCATGTGCATTGTGTGGGCTCGAAGTGATATCGAAGAGACGGGCTAGGTCTTGGAACTTGCCGTTCGAGAACTGTGGCCCATTTTCAATCATGACTACATCTGGTATGCCGTACCGGGCACAGGTTGCTTTCAGCTTCAAAGCAAGTTGAGCACTGGTGGTCGTTGTCATGTATAGTACCTCCTCAGCACACTGCCTCCTCCACCTCAGTCCTCCTTTGCTGCTGATGACTTCGCTGATTTTTTCGATGAGAAGGTCAGAGACATCCACAGATCCTTTGCAACCTGTGCCCCTCCCCCCTCTAGGCCCATCCCTTCCTTTTCCACTTTCTCTCCCCTTATAGACTCTGTTATAGACCAGTTCCAGGGTTCCGAGCCCCATCTGCCCGAGGACTGCCCGTCTCCGGGTTCCGAGCCCCGTTTGCCTGAGGACTGCTCGTCTCCGGGTTCCGAGCCGCTTCTGCCCGGGGACTGCCCGTCTCAGCAGTCCCCGGGCAGAACGGCCGCTTCCGCTCCAGGACCTTCATCTGGCTCCTGCGCCATGTCTGGCCCAGTCCCAGGCTCTGGCCCCGGCCAATATGCTGACTTGGGCTCCCGACCCCTCCAGGTCAAGAAGAAAGAGACCCCGGGCCCATGCCCGCCTGAGACCCCGGGCCCGTGCCCGCCTGAGACCCCATGTTCCCCCCGAGAACCCTCCGAGACCCCATGTTCCCCCCGAGAACCCTCCGAGACCCCATTTCCCCCCCGAGAACCCTCCGAGACCCCATGTTCCCCCCAAGAACCCTCCGAGACCCCCCCCGATCTCCCTTCCTTCCGAGAACCCCGTTTTTCTGTCTGAGACCCTCGTTTCCATCCAAGACCCCAAGCTCCCTTCCGAGACCCCCATTCCTGTCCGAGACTCTACCCAGTTCCCCTCACTGCTGCCCTCATCATTCCCATTCCTTTGTACTCTCCGTTTCTCTCTTGTTCCTCCCACCCTCCCTCGTCCTCCTCCCCATGGGAGTGGGCGTTTCTTAGGGGAGGGGGTACTGTTATGTTCCTGTGTTCTGTGTGTTAGTTTATCATTGTTTATTATCTTTAGTCTTGTAATTTATTATTTTTCATATTCATGTCTGGTGTTCTGTTTACATTCATTTGTCTTTGCACTCGTCTTCCCCTGTGATGTCTGAGTCTGAATGTTTACTAGTCCAGTCACTCCCTTGTCTACGTACCCCACTATTCGGGTGTTTACGGTAGTTCCGGGGTTCAATCTTCCTTCCAATCTTGCATTCCTTACTTCCTGCTTTCTCTCCACTTCATGTTTGTACATGGCACTAATATACTAATCCCAACTAACATAGAATGTGTACAGTACTAATTATACTAACACACTAATATGTTTGTCAAACTAACAAACTAACATTCACTAGTTTTGTGTATTTGTAATTTAAATCACTTAACTAACTTACTAACGCATCTCCAGTTTCAATTCTGTTCTGTAACTCCGCCTCCCTATTCTATCACTGATTACTTGCTTAGTTTCAGCGAAGTATTCGCACCTGTCTCTCTCTATCTGCATCTCCTGATTCTCTGCAATTGCCTACTCTCTAGCCGTTTGTATTACGTGTGTCATTGTGAATCCAGTCCACGTTTTCATTTCCCCCTCGTTATTGTCCTATTACCCTTTCATGGGTCTCACCTGATGTTTATTTGTTAGACCGCCCTCACTCCCATGCCCCGCCTAGTTTGTCTCATTCCCCTGTGTATTTATACCTGTCCTTTTCAGTTGCACATCTTGTCCTGTTTTCTTGTCTGAGCCCTTGATTCCTTCCCCCAGTTCTAGCCTCCTTGTTTCCTTGCCCTTGCCCTTGCCCTTGCCCTTGTTCATCTGGATTTCCGGTTCTGACCCCTGCCTGCTTCCCTGGACTCTTCTTTGCTTTGTGGATATCTGTACCTCTGCTTTGTTGGACTGACCCCCTGGTTTTTGACCCTGGCCTGTTTTGTGACTCCGCTCTGTCTGCCCCTTTTGGAATTAAACCTTAAATTTTTCTGCATCCCTGTCTGCTTTTGGTTCCTCTGTTCCCCCTGGCATAACAGTAATGCATGTTGTCGATGACAGCTGTGATGTAGCACTCCACATCTGAGTGTGTGTAATGTTTCTGTATTTTTTCTGTATGTTTTCATGTTTTTTCTTGTTTATAATTCAGTTTTCATAGTTACCTAGTTTATGTTTTCCATTACAGTTCTCCCCTGTTATGTCTGCGTCTGAATGTTTGCCAGTCTAGTCACCCCTCTGTCTGCGTGCCCCACTATTCAGGTGTTTACGGTATTTTCAGGTTTCCAATTATTTTCGTCACTCACATTTTCTTACTTCCTGCTTTGTCTTGGTAGTTAAATGTTGTAAAGCACTATTCTTACTAACTACTACTAATCTAGGTTTTGTGCAGTACTAATACGATTAATACACTTACTGTCTGTCTAACTAACTAACTAACAATCACTTTTATTGGGTAGTTTAGAAATATTCACGTTACTAAATCACTAACGTAATCTCTTAGCATTTCTGCGCTGTTCTATAACTCTGCCTTCCTATGCTATCCCTTGTTACTCATTTATTTCAGCGAAGTGTTCGCACCTGTCTCTTAACTATCACTATGTCTTCAACCTGTGCAATGTCTACTCCCTAATCCGGAGTCGTATGTATGTTGGTTTCGTGCATCCAGTCCGCGTTTTCGTCTCCCCTCTGTTATTGTGTTATTAACCCATTATGTTTTCCCACCTGTTGTCAATTTGTTTAGCCCCCCTTTTTCTCTGCCCTGCCTAGATTGTCACCTTCCCTCTTGTATTTAAACCCCATTCTCAGTATGCTTCTTTGTCAGAACGTTGATTATAGTAAGTGCCGATTTTGTGGAAGCCATATTATTGAGATTCTTGATAGACACCCCTTTGCCTTGACTTCCGTACCTGCCTTGCCCTCTTGTTTTGATTTTCAGGTTTTTCGACGTTTTCGCTTTGTGTTTTTGACTACGAGTTTGTTTTTGCCCTTCTGTACCTTCGCCCTGTGATTTTTTGGATTTTGACCTCTTGCTTGTTTTTCGACCATTCTTTTGCTTTTCGTTTTTGGCTGTGTACTGGATCTCTTGGTTTTTGACTACTGAACATTAAAACTACGATTTTGGATAATCCTGTGGTCTGCGTCTGGGTTCTCTGCACCGTACATAACAGTGTGTCCCTCTTGTTCTCCGTGTGGCTTGAGGGCTCCTTGACAGCGTGTCTGCCACAACGAGGGTCTTTCCAGGTGCATATTCAGCCTTGGGTTTGAATCTCATGAGCCGCATGAGAAGTCTTTGGCACCATCGTGGAACGTTGTCCAAGTCCTTGCTGCTCATTAGCGGGACCAGGGGCTTGTAGTCTGTCACTAGTTTGAAGCACTCAAGGCCGTAGAGGTATTTCTCAAATCTCTCACAGGCCCAGACACTCGTCAAACACTCTCTCTATTTGGGCATATCTGGTTTCCGTGTCAGTCAACCTCCTGGAGCAGTACGCTACTAGCTTCCAGTCTTCTCCATGGAGTTGCAGTAGCACACCACTGATCCCGTAGCTACTTGCATCAGCTGAGACTGCGGTGGGTCTGTTGACGTTGTCGTGTGGAGTTGTCCTTTAACTGTATCTTTACAGGCTCTGTCTTGATTGTGCCATGCTCTCCAAATGCACTGTGGACCTCCTTGACACGTTTCACAAATCCCATCTCTGCTGCAGTGGAACAGCTAAGTAAGTTATTGACACTCTTTCCTCTGATGACATACACTGGGAATGAGTGTGACATTGTATGTGCTGCTCACTTGAAATTGCCCATGGCAATCTAGTTGACCCCCTGGACTGCATACTGAGATGCTGGTCAGCTTTAATTCTCTCTCTGGAATTAGCATGTTGAAAGTTTCTTCAGACATAACGCTAGCATCTACTCCAGTATCTATCTTAAACTTCAGTTGAACCAATAAAAAGCTGCACAGTCCATTGCTCATTACTCATATTTACATTCACTGATACCAAAAAGTATACATTCTGCCCATCAGTCTCGGTTACTTCCCAATTTGCTTTTGCAAGTTGTTGTTTCAGTTGTTGCATGCTAACTTGAGAGCTGGGCATCTTTCCTGATCTTTTTGTTGCATTTTGCCACATCTGCCGCACTATCCTCTGCACACCGTGTCACTGGAGTCCTTGCTACCTCTCTGCTTAGCATTTCTTCTATGCTCCCTGTACCTGTATGGCTGCTGTGGTACAAGCTTCCCCTTGCTCGCTAACTTGCATGCTAATAGTCTCTGACTGGCAAACTGACTGTATTGTTTGTGCTAATGTGAGATCTGACATGAGTTGCAACTTACGAGACTCTTCTTTATCCAGAATCCCCATGACAATCCGATCATGACTGTTCTCATCTCAGTTAACTCAGTGCTCTGTTAGCTCGTAAAGGGCTCTGATAAACGTCTCTGCCTTCTCCCTTGGTCATTGCACTCTCTGGTAGAAGACGGCATACTCGTTTAGGGAAAAAGTACTCCTCATATTTATCCATGATTATCTTGTAGTCATTCAGCTGCACTGCTTCAGTGAAAGTGAAAGAGCTGAAAATATTTTCTGCTTCACTCCCCATAGCGTACTGTACTGTGCAAAAGTCTTAGGCATAACATTCTGTATAGCTAAGATTCTTTCAAAAAATAATTAAATGAAAGGTCCTAAATAAACGTACTATACATTTGACATTACATTTTAGTCATTTGACTGAATAGTTAAAAACTGAATCAAATCAATATTTTTTTTGACCACCCTTCGGCGTTAAAACTGCATCACTTCTCTCAGCCAACGCTGTCCTGCACTTCTATAAGACAATCAGCAGGGAGATTGTTCCAAGCATGTTGGAGAACTTGCCACAGTTCTTCTGCAGACTTTGGTTGGCTCCTTGCTTCAGATCTCAGACAGCCTTGATCAAGTTTTTATGTAAAAAATAATCAATCGCTTATAATAATATGTTACAAACAAAATTAAATACAAAAATGTCTCTGTAAAATTAAATCTTTTGGAAAATGAATTTTTGGAAATCTCAAATGTGTTATTTTATACTAATACACACAAAAAAATAAAATATGTCATCAACTTGCGCCCTTTAAATCGTTTTTTTTAAACATATTTGCTGAATGACATTCTGAGTTGAAGGTAAAATAGGTGCAAAACATTGTTAAGAGACCATTGTAAAACATTTGCTCATAATTATAGTTGATTAGCTAAAGTTACAAAATATAAATAGTGTTGTGTAGCATAATAAAGTCAACATTTCATAAAGTCAGCATCAAGTCACCTGTTCTGCAAATATTTTCTTACTAAAACACTAAGAAAAGACGGCAGGCTCTGTCACATTTCGTCACTGTCAGCTTTCCAAAACAGTGCATGAGAACCTGGAGCAAACATGGGAGTGTAAACTGTCCGCATTCCGCCCCCCTTACCAATAAATGCATGTTTAAAACCTTTTACCTGAGTTGTGTATAAATATAAATATAATATAACCATGATTCAAATGTCTGTTTACCTCGCGAGTATTACTTCCGGAAACAGACTTTTCAGCTCTTTCATGATAATGCAAGGTTCTCAAAGCCCCCCTACTGTCAGAACCTGTAAAGTATGTCAGATCGCTGTGGACTGGTGCGCTAATATTAGTCACCTGGTGTATTTGTTAAAGTTAGTGTTTTTGTGAGACAGCTTTCAGTGAGACATTGAATTTTGAAATTATACTGACTTTGCCCTATGTACTGTGAACTAATGCAGATTAATAGGACTAATATGCTGAATTACATGTTCACTCATGTACGTTTTACTGAATGAAATGTTCTACCCAACAGATAGAGACACATCCAATGACTGCAAATCTAGATTCTGCAATCCTGATCTTGTGGCATCTGGATTAGAATGATCTGATATGGAAATAATTTGAGAAACTGGAACAAAACCTACAAGATCAATTTGATCAGAGATAGCAAAAAAAGAGATTTCAAAATCCAGATAATTCTGATGCAAATTAAAAGTTTTGAAATACTGGGCCCAGTTTATCAAAACTGTTTGGGATAGGACTTCAGTCATCGGATAGAATTAATTGTAAAATTTGGGTTTTCCAAAACTAGAAGATGTGATCCTAAGATGGAGATGGGAGATGGATTTTGTAATCTAGGTCTTTGTAGAATCTAGATCAAATGTTTGGCTTTTTTTTAATTCTAAGGTGGAGATTAAGATTGTTTTGATACTGAAAATCAAGATAATCTTGATCCCACTGAAAGGGTGGATTAAGGATGGATTCAAGGTAGATATAGGGATATGTGGGACACATGACATCTTTAATAGATTATTTTATCCAATGATTGCGCATTAAGAGGAATACAAACCCTTCCAGAACAATATCTATTCAAAATGGCAATAAGTATTTTTGCAGAAAAAGACATGCTCAACTCAAAAACATATTGAATTGTTTACAGGTGCTGTAGTCCAGGGATCATACAACGGAAAAAGGAAAAGCCAGCACTCACAATATAGATCATTTTATGTTTTTAATAGCAGCAGTCACAAGGACGCATTTTGGCTATACAGCCTTCATCAGCTGCGGACTTGGAACATTTAAAATTGAGGGGGAGCTGGGTGGGCCAGGTGTTCTACTCTTCTTATAATACAAGTAGCTGAGGAGTGGCTATTCTGATTCACCACAGTCTTCCATTTACATTGGAGAGATCCATTTAGGACTATGATGGCCGCTATGTCCTTATTTCAAGTTACCTATATGGGGAACATATCCTTATAGGTTGTATATATGGCCCTAATGCTTACAAAGCCACATTTTCCCCTAAATGGTAAAAGTTGGCATATACAGTCATGGACAAAAGTATTGGCACCCCTGCAATTCTGTCAGATAATGCTCAGTTTCTCCCAGAAAATTGTTGCAATTACAAATGTTTTGGTTTTAATATCTTTATTTGTTTGGCTTGCAATGAAAAAACACAAAAAAGAATAGAAAAAAAATCCAAATCAGATATAATTTGACACCTAAATCAAAAAAGGGCCAGACAAAAGTATTGGCTTTACATTGCGTTGATATCCTTTACCAAAAAGCTCTACTTTAGTCTCATCTGTCCACAAGACAAGGATTTTTGGCTTCCTCGGGTAAGTTTTGGCAAACTCCATTGTGGACAGATGAGACTAAAGTAGAGCTTTTTGGTAAAGGATATCAACGCAATGTTTACAGAAAACAAAATGAGGCCTTTAAAGAAAATAACACAGTCCCTACAGTCAAATATGGTGGAGGTTCCAGGATGTTTTGGAGTTGATTGGACTCCTTGACTGTGTGCATGGCATCATGAAATCTGAAGACTACCAAAGAATTTTGGAGCGCAATGTAGGGCCCAATGTCAGAAAGCTGGGTCTCCGTCACAGGTCATGGGCCTTCCAGCAGGACAATGACCCAAAGCACACTTCAAAGCACTCAGAAATGGTTTGAGGGAAAGCGCTGGAGAGTTTTGAAGTGGCCAGCAATGAGTCCAGATCTGAATCCCATAGAACATCTGTGGAGAGATTTCAAAAAAGCAGTTTGGAGAAGGCACCCTTCAAATCTGAGTGACCTGGAGCAGTTGGCAAAAGAAGAGTGGTCCAAAATTCCAGTAGAGAGGTGTAGGAAACTCATTGATGGTTACAGGAAGCGATTGTTTTCAGTTATTTTTTCTAAAGGCTGTGCTACCAAATATTAAGTTGAGGGTGCCAATACTTTTGTCCGGCCCTTTTTTGATTTAGGTGTGAAATTATATCTGATTTGGATTCTTGTCTATTCCTTTTTGTGTTTTTTTCGTTGCAAGCCAAACAAATAAAGATATTAAAACCAAAACATTTGTAATTGCAACAATTTTCTGGGAGAAACTGAGCATTATCTGACAGAATTGCAGGGGTGCCAATACTTTTGTCCATGACTGTATATAGTGCCTTTATCCAAAGCGCTGTACAACTGATGCTTCTCACACACCCGTTCATACACACACTCACAGATCAACTGCAATTGGCTGCTATGCATGGCACCAACCAGCTCATCAGGAGCATTTGGGAGTTAGGTGTCCAGCCCAGGGACACTTCGACACACCCAGGGTGGGATGGAACCGGCAACCCTCCGACTACCAGATGACTGCTCTTATCGTCTGAGCCAATGTTGTCCCAACCTTTATCTGATATCTCATCAATATCCACCCCGTATAGATTGTACTGTCTCTCGGAAATGCGTTAAGCTGGAAGAGTTTTGTCATGAATGTTTGAGCTGTTTGACATACTGTTTTCTCCCAACCCTATCAGACCTTTCCTAGAATTGATTTCTTCTTATCATCAAGAATGATCTTGGATAAGGACTGCTCAATTGGCATAGATACATTGTCCGACCACTCGCACATTAGTTTGAGTAACTGCCCTGTTAATGAGTAGCCCTCCATCCACTGTCTACATCACTGAATAATTTAATATTTTTATGGCTGTTAATAAGACTCCAGGCATTAGTCCATTTCTATTATGGGAAACGGCTAAAGTTTATTTGAGGGGGTGTCAAGGTTGGGAGGGAGTACCGGCTGTGGCCACCAGGGGGGTGCTTTATTACCTTCACCTGGTAGTCATTAGTGCCAGCCAGGTACCTACCTCTGGAGAGTATTTAAAGCCCTTATTTTCCATTGGTCTTTGCTTCGGTGTACACTTACGCTCTGTCACCCAAGCTGGTATAGCACACGGTAGACTCTGGTAGTTGAGTCGGGTATTATGCTGGGTATCGGTTCTTTCTGAGGTTTTTTCGAATCACAAAACTGTTTACTTTTATTTTTCGGCTTGTGTGAGTCCGTGGGACTGTGTCCCGGTTATGTACTTTTATTTCTAAGTTTTCCGGAGCTGCGACTCCTGGTGTTTTATTTTCGGTGCCTAGTATTTTACACTAGGTTGTACGTTTATTTTGGGTTTCGCTTATGCACTCTGTTTTTTGTTGTTATTTCTTCGCCCTGGTTTTGATTTTTAGCTTTATTTTTTGAGCCGTTATTTGGGGCTCTTATTTGTTCAGAGCTGCCTCCTATTGTACCACGGTCTCTGCTATTCCCCCGGGGTCTTGGTGGTGGACTTAGGATCACCCGTAGTCGCGCTTGGCTCTCCGCACCTCCTCGTCACAGGGGGGGCATTAAATCATGCAATACAGCTCCAACAAATGCTACTATTAAAGGCCAGCTTGACCTAGAGAAAACAATTAAGCAGCTGGAAGGGCAATTTAAAATCACTCGCTCTAAAACCCTCTAAGAAACTGGAGGCGGCCCGATCAGCCTTAAATCAGCTGTCAGCTAGAAGGGTGGAGACTGCCATTTTCTTTGCTAGACAGGCCAACTCCAAGCAAGATTGGCAACAGGTAGAATGGAGGCTAATATGATAACATCGCTACTGGATAAAAATGGGGTCAGACACTACGACACTAAAGACATTAATAGGATTATGAGGCTGTACTATCAGAGACTGTACTCATCTTAATGTGATTCCTCTGATGAGAGGAGGAAAGAGTTTCTCAATGGGGCACCTCTCCCGAGGATTTATGCAAAGGAGGATTTATGCAGGCTAATTACTGAGGAGGTGGTTTGTGGAGCCATTGTCTCCCTCAAGGGTGGAAAGGGCCCTGATGGGTTTTGCCCAGAAGATGAGCCTTCTAGTCGGACCACTGACTGACCTGTTTGTAGACTTCTAAAAACGCCTCCCCCCAAACCCTTAATACGATGAACATTACCCCCATCCTGAAGAAAGTTAAACCTCCTGACATGTGAGACTCCTTTAGCCCCAACAGCCTTATTGGAGTTGATTGTAAATTGCTTTCCAAGATGCTTGCAACAGGGCTGGAGAAACCTTAGGTGTACCGTATAAACCCTGATCAAACCGGCTTCATTAAAAATTGGCACTTGCCGTATCTCTAGACACCAAGAAGGTGTTTGACAGGGTGGAATGGGGATATTTCTTTGATGTATTGGAGAGATTTGGGTTGGGAAGATAATTCCTTAAATGGGTGAAGACTCTTTATAGCTCTCCAGTGCCTTGTGTCATAACTAATAACTAATGGTACGCACTTGTTACCTTTTCCTCTGGGTAGGGGGACATGACAGGGACGCCCCATGAGTCTGCTGCTCTTTGTGATTGCACTCAAGCCCTTAGCTGAGACTATCAGACTAAATCATGATGTGCATGGTATGACAGTTGGAGGAACAGTTCACAAGAATGAGCTATATGCAGATGACATCTTGTTATTTTTGACAAACTCTGAAAAAAAAAAAAAAACCCTTTCTATTATCGATAAGTTTAGTTCTTTCTCACGCTATAAAGTTAACTGTAGCAAATCAGAGGTGTTTTATAGCTGGCATGCTTGAAACCTATGGGAATGGGTAGATTCATGGTCTTCTATGCCCTCCTCTATATGGAGTTTGGTTACCTGCAATAAAATAAAGTTACCAAAGGACATCCAAAATAATCCAATTGTGTATAACACAATAAGGGTATGGTAGGAAACCTGCACATTTCTGGGAAGGGCAGGCTATGCCTCATTCCTGACTCCTCTTACAAATAACACCTGATATGACAGTGGAGCCCCTCCGAGGAATCGCCACCTTAACGTGGTGGAGGGGTTTGTGTGTCCCGGTGATCCTGGGAGCTAGGTTGTCGGGGGCACTGTTAGCCCCCAGTAGGGTCTCCCAAGGCAAATTGGTCCCGGGGGAGGGGCCGGACTAAGAGCGATTCAAAGACTCCCATGACACGGCCACACAAAGACCCAGTTACCTCGCCCGGAAAAGGGAAACCGGGGCCCCCTGCTGGAGCCAGACCCGGGAGGGGAGCTCGTCGGCGAGCGTCTGGTGGCCGGGCCTTATCCCATGGGGCCCGGCCGGGCACAGCCCGAACTGGTCACTTGGGGTCGCCGCCCTGTGGGCTCACCACCTGCAGGGGTCGGCATCGGAGTCGGGTGCTTTGCCCAACGGGCAGTAGGCAAAGGCGGGGATCCGGGCGTGCTGATCCTCGGCGTCGCAGACTGGTTCTGGGGACATGGAACGTCACCTCTCTGGTGGGGAAGGAACCGGAGCTAGTGCGGGAGGCGGAGCGGTACCAACTAGATATAGTTGGGCTCACCTCCACGCACAGTACTGGTTCCGGAACCAAACTCCTGGAGAGGGGCTGGACTCTGTTATTTTCTGGAGTTGCTCAAGGTGAGAGGCGCCGGGCGGGTGTGGGAATACTCACAAGCCACCGGCTGAGCGCCACTGTGTTGGAGTTCCACCCGGGGAATGAGAGGGTCGCCTCTCTCTGACTACGTGTCGCTGGGGGGAAGGCTCTGACTGTCATTTGTGCGTATGCACCAAATGGCAGTTCAGAGTATCCGGCCTTCGTGGAGTCACTGGGTGGCATCCTGGAAAGGGTGCCACCTGGAGACTCCATAGTTCTGCTGGGCGACTTCAACACTCACGTGGGCAATGACGGAGAAACCTGGAGGGGGGTGATTGGGAGGAACGGCCTGCCTGATCTGAACCCAAGCGGTGTTTTGTTATTGGACTTCTGTGCTGGTCATGGATTGTCGATAACAAACACCATGTTCGAGCATAGGGTAGCTCATAAGTGTACTTGGTACCAGAGCACCTTAGGCCAAAGATCGATGATCGACTTTGTGGTCGTATCATCAGACCTGCGGCCGTATGTCTTGGACACTCGGGTGAAGAGAGGAGCAGAGCTGTCAACTGATCACCACCTGGTGGTGAGTTGGATCAAGTGGCCGGGGAGGCTGCCTGACAGACCCGGTAAACCCAAACGTGTAGTGAGGGTGAACTGGGAACGTCTGGCGGAGGCCCCTGTTCGCGAGGTCTTCAACTCCCACCTCCGGAAGAACTTCTCACGCATCCCGGGGGAAGCTGGGGACATGGAGTCCGAGTGGGCCATGTTCAAAGCCTCCATTGCAGAGGCGGCATCGGTCATCGGTGCCTGTCGGGGCGGCAACCCAAGAACCGTGAGGGAGGCCGTCAAGCTGAAGAAGGAGGCCTTTCGGGCTTGGCTAGCCCGGGGGTCCCCTGAAGCAGCAGACAGGTACCGGGTGGCCAGAAGGGCTGCGGCTTCAGCAGTCGCTGAAGCAAAAACCCGGGTATGGGAGGAGTTCAGGGAGGCTATGGAGAAGGACTTTCGGTTGGCCTCGAGGAAGTTCTGGCAAACCATCCGATGACTCAGAAAGGGAAAGCAGGGCTTGTCTCAGGCTGTTTTCAGCAGGGGAGGAGAACTGCTGACCCGGACTGGGGATATTGTCGGGCGGTGGAAAGAGCACTTCGAGGAGCTCCTGAACCCGAACAACACGTCCTCTGTGGAAGAGGTAGAGCCTGAAGACTCGGGGGAATCTGCGCCTATATTCCTGGCGGAAGTTGCTGAGGTAGTCAAAAAGCTCCTCAGTGGCAAGTCGCCGGGTGTAGATGAGATTCACCCTGAGGCTCTGGACAGCTGTCTTGGCTGACACGCCTCTTCAGTGTCGCATGGAGGTCGGGGACAGTACCTGTAGAGTAGCAGACCGGGGTGGTGGTCCCCATTTTCAAGAAGGGGGACCGGAGGGTGTGCTCCAATTACCGGGGTATCACACTCCTCAGCCTCCCTGGGAAAGCTTACTCTAGGGTACTGGAAAGGAGGCTCCGACCGACGGTCGAACCTCGGAATCAGGAGGAGCAATGTGGCTTCCGTCCTGGCCGTGGAACAGTGGACCAGCTCTTTACCTTGGCAGGGTTGCTGGCGGGGTCATGGGAGTTTGCCCATCCAGTCCACATGTGCTTTGTGGACTTGGAGAAGGCTTTCGACCGTGTCCCCCGGGGAACCCTGTGGGGTGTACTGCGGGAGTATGGGGTACCGGGGCCGTTGTTACGAGCCATCAGGTCCCTGTATAACCAAAGTGAGAGCTGTGTCCGCATTCTCGGCACAAAGTCAAGCACGTTTCCGGTGGGTGTTGGACTCCGCCAAGGTTGTCCCTTGTCACCGGTCCTGTTTGTGGTATTCATGGACAGGATCTCAAGGCGCAGCCGAGGTGAGGAGAGTGTCCGGTTTGGTGACCTCAGAATCGCATCTCTGCTTTTTGCGGATGATGTGGTTCTGCTGGCTTCATCGGACCGTGACCTTCAGCACGCACTGAAGCGGTTTGCAGCCGAGTGTGAAGCGGCCGGGATACTCCTCCTAGGCGGTTCATCATATTCACACCAAATGTGGTGAGAATGGTCTCAGGATAATCTTGATGCTAAATTGAAAGGATATTTCTGATATGTCAAACGGTACGGCTATGGCGAGGCGTACAATTTGAGGTCTCGCCGCGGCAACAGGAAGTGGTCGTAATTTCATTCTAGATGGTCTGATCTGGTTGATATTACACAGATATGTTCGTTGTGGGAGTGTAATCACATCCATATCCCAAAAATGACTCAATGTTATAGCGCCACCATCTGGCAACAGGAAGTGGCCTTAACTTTACTCGACATCTTCCGATGTGGCCGAAAATTTAGAAATATGTATATTGTTGGAGTGTAATTAAATCCATATTCCAAAAATGACTCAATGTTATAGCGCCACCATCTGGAAACTAGAACATTGAATTGACCTTCATTTCACTCAACATCTTCCAATGTGGCTGAAAATTTTGAAATAGGTTTATTATTGGAGTGTAATCAAATTCAAAAACCATACACGGCTCAATACTATAGCGCCACCATCTGGCAACAGGAAGTGAGTGTTATATCATTGATGCATTCCAATAGCAACACCAACATCTTCATTGATCAAAGGGGAATTCCTGTGCACACTATACGTTGCAAAGGAAGGTGATTATTTCCAAAGTGTGTACATATTGTGAAACATGTCATTGGCACAACTATGCCACCAAGGCGGTTGCGCCCATGGTGCTTGGGCCCGCTCATTGCTGCTTGCAGCTATATTTAGGGCCCAAGCACCGTAGGGTGTGAAGGACCCTATTGTTATTGGAAGGATTATTATTATTATTATTATTATTATTATTATTATTATTAGGGCCCAAGCACCATAGGGTGCGAAGGACCCTATTGTTATTGGAAGGATTATTATTATTATTATTAGGGCCCAAGCACCGTAGGGTGCGAAGGACCCTATTGTTATTGTAAAAATTATTATTATTATTATTATTATTCTTTCTCTTCCGTCAAATGGGCATTTTTGAGGGCCTTGCCATGGCTAAAAAGTCTTGGAATTTTGCAGACACATCAGAAGTGGTGGCCGTCAGGATCTATCAGATGCTCAGACCTGGGTGTGGCCGAGGGACTCCACAGCGCCCCCTATTGCGCTGCCCCCCCCCCCCCCCCCTGCATTGTTGTCTATTGTGGGCAGGCACTTTGAGCTACATGAACCTAATTTGGTATGCACGTGTGGCTCCTCAATTGAAACACATTTCTCATTCGCATTGATGCAAATATGCGAACAGGAAGTCAGCCATTTTGAATTTTGTGCGTTTTCACATGTACTACACTTTTAAGTACTCCTCCTAGGCGGTTCATCGCATTCACACCAAATGTGGTAAGAATGGTCTCAAGATAGTCATGATTCTAAATTGCCAGGATATTTTTGATATCTCAAACGGTATGGTCATGGCGAGGCGTACAATTTTTATGTCACGCCGCGCCAAAAGGAAGTGGCCATAATTTTGTGGTTTACATGGTCTGATCTGGCTGATATTTTACAAATATGTTCATTGTGTGAGTATACTCACATCCATGTCCCAGGAACAAGTTAATGTTATAGCGCCACCATCTGGCAACAGGAAGTGAGGTTTTTATCATATTTGTATGTGTTCCTGCTAGGGTATTCATCACATTCACACCAAATGTAGTGAGCATGATCTTAGGATAGTCCTGACCCTAAGAGCCAAACGGATTTTTGATATCTCAAACGGTTTGGCAATGGCGAGGCGTACAATACACACGTTACGAGCGAAAACAGGAAGTCGGCTTAATTCCGTTCTACATCGTCTGATTGGGCTGATATTTTACAGATATATTCACTTTTGGAGTGCAATCACATCCTTATCCACATACATCTGGGCGTGGCTATGCAGCGCCCCCTATGGTTCTTTTCTAATATTGTGGACATATACTTTCACGTAAATTCACCGAATATGGTATGCATATGGGTCTCCTCAAGACACACACATTTCTCATTTGCATCCCTTAACTTTTCCCAACAGGAAGTGAGCTATTTTGGATTTTGTGTGTTTTTAAGTGTTTTTTCACGTACCAAAGTTTGAAATACTCTTCCTAGGGGGTTCATCACATTCACACAAAATGTGGTCAGCATGATATTATAGCCCTGACACACAACTATGAACTGATTTTTAATATCTTAGAATGGTATGGCTATGGTCAGCCTTAAAATTAACTTGTAATGCTGCCCAAACAGGAAAATTATGTATTAAATAATTTCAAAAAGGTATTGAATTCTACATTGCCTGATTTTGAGGCTACAACTTTTCACATATGTTCATTGTTGGAGTGTCATCACATGCATTAAGCAATAATAGTTCACTATTTTCGCTGGAGACCCATTATATCCAGTCTTAAAACTTCAACGCAAGTCGCAACTGACACTCCCATTTCTAATACGCGACTGCCATCTACTGCCAAGGATTGGTATTGTTTCTCTTTTTCTTGGATAAAGTGATTGTTTCTTTTTGCGAGCCAGTAACCATAACGATGTATGAGTAACAGCGGCAGCCTACGTGACAAAATGTACTGACAACACCCAGCCCAAAGCAACGTTTTTTTCTCATCTACCTTAATTATATGTATTGAATAACTAAAATAAAAGACAGGCTTTTACTGGCAGGAAAGAATTATATATTTAAAAGATTAGCACGTATAATGCATATCTTGCATTGACGTTCAATGTTATTTGGTTTTAAAAAAAAAACGTAGTGTAGCATTTTAAGGACTCAACACAAAACAGCTGTTCGGAAAGTTGGCTTGAACACCAAGAAGCCTTATTAAGGAATTCGAGCCGTTTCTATTTGACTTCATTCGATTGAAGTGAATGCCGTAACCCAATTAAATGTAATTCGCGTCGCAATACACACAATCGCCTACACTGTCAACGTGAAATAAAAATATATAGAGGTTTAAATCGATCCTGTATTGGGACATTTGTTATGATGGCTGGTGCAACGGGCATTTTCGGTACCGTTGACCATAATCGAATGCTAGAAATTATATCATTACACTTACCAAGTCCTGTTAAAAAGCACATTTTTGGTTCCTTTGTGGAAACAGTGAAGTTGTCTACACAATCTATTCTACTCACAGACTAACTGCGTCGCTGTAACTTCCCCCCATTTCTGATACGGGGATTCCATTTATTGGCAGAAAGTGGAACTTTTATATTTTTCTTCCTTCAAGTGATTTTTTAACGATAGGTTTTTGTTTTTTTTCTAGCGAGCCAGTAGGCATAACGATGTATGATTTACAGCTGCAGCCTACGTGACAAAATGTATTGACAACACCCAGCCCGACGTTTCTTTGCATCTATTTTCATTTTATGAGTAGAATATCTGAAATAAATATTAAAGACATTTAATGACTGTCTTTAACTGGCAGGAGAGTACCATATATTTAAAAGAGTCAAAAGTCAAAAAGAAACGTTAACGTTTGAGATGGCTCTGGTCGAACTCTGTGTTAACATGAGACCGTTACGTTCAACAAAGGTATGGCATGCAGGTCGTTGCGAGATGACGCGCACGGGCTAACAGCAGCCAGCCAGTCCACTGTCTGTGTGAGTCAAAAAACAGGTCAGCTACGTTTGTTTACATGAATAGAAAACTTTCAGTTCAATCGCCAGATATGTTAGTTTATTTTGCTTGTCATTAAACACGAATTAAGAGAACATACAATTTCGCTAGGAATTTTTGACTTAATATGAAAATACCGGATTGAGGGCAGAGACTTGGCATCTCCTTTAGATTTGGCTGAACAAATGCGTTTCAGGCAGCATAATTAACGGTGAAATGGAAAAGAATGATGCTGGCTAACTCGACGTTTAATGCTATATTATCCGACACTTCGGAGAGAAATTATTTAACCAGGATAAAAGGAAATATACAACTTTTGGCCAATAGTTGGCGTACGTGTATAAGAGGGCAGTATAGCTTAATGGTTCAGACAGTGGATTAAGACATGCAAGGTCCGCAGTTCCATCCCCGGTGCGGCCACCATAAAGTTGAATAGTTTCTTTACGCCAATGGTTTCATTTTGAGTGCATATTTATAACCGAATGACTTCTCAAGCGTAAATTGTGCCTCCCGCTGTAAAATCTATTGAAATTTATTCATCTCTGCTCTCCATACAGGACTGGAGCATATTATTACAATGTGCAAGCAAGAAGTAATTTTTGTTTCATTCTACATTGTCTGATGTGGCAGAAACGTCACACATGTTCATTTTTGGAGTGTAATCTCATCCATATACCAAGAAAGGCTCAATGGCATAGCGCCACCATCTGGCAACAGGAAGTGGCTTTAATTTTACTTGACATCTTCCAATTTGGCTGAAAATGTACAAATATGTTAATTATTGGAGTGTAATCAAATCCATAAACCATACACGGCTCAATATTATAGCGCCACCATCTGGCAACAGGAAGTGGCTTTAATTTTACTGGACGTCTTCCAATTTGGCTGAAAATGTACAAATATGTTCATTTTTGGAGTGAAATCAAATCCATAAACCATACACAGCTCAATATTATAGCGCCACCATCTGGCAATAGGAAGTGAGGCTTATATCATTGATGCATTCCAATAGCAGCAGCAACATCTTCATTGATCAAAGGGGAATTCCTGTGCACACTATTCGTTGTCCAGGAAGGTGATTATTTCCAAAGTGTGTACATATTGTGAAACATGTCATTGGCACAACTGTGCCACCAAGGCGGTTGCGCCCATGGTGCTTGGGCCCGTTCATTGCTGCTTGCAGCTATATTTATTATTATTATTCTTTCTCTTCCGTCAAATGGGCATTTTTGAGGGCTTTGCCATGGCTAAAAAGTCTTGCAATTTTGCACACACATCAGAAGTGGTGGCCGTCACGATCTATCAGATGCTCAGACCTGGGTGTGGCCGAGGGACTCCACAGCGCCCCCTATTACGCTGACCCCCCCCCCCCCATTGCATTGTTGTCTATTGTGGGCAGGCACTTTGAGCTACATGAACCTAATTTGGAATGCATGTGTGGCTCCTCAATTGAAACACATTTCTCATTTGCATTGATGCAAATATGCGAACAGGAAGTCAGCCATTTTGAATTTTGTGCGTTTTCACATGTACTACACTTTTAAGTACTCCTCCTATGCGGTTCATCGCATTCACACCAAATGTGGTAAGAATGGTCTCAAGATAGTCATGATTCTAAATTGCCAGGATATTTTTGATATCTCAAACGGTCTGGTCATGGCGAGGTGTACAATTTTTATGTCACGCCGCGCCAAAAGGAAGTGGCCATAATTTTGTGGTTTACATCGTCTGATCTGGCTGATATTTCACAAATATGTTCATTGTGTGAGTATACTCACATCCATGTCCCAAGAAGAAGTCAATGTTATAGCGCCACCATCTGGCAACAGGAAGTGAGGTTTTTATCATATTTGTATGCGTTCCTGCTAGGGTATTCATCACATTCACACCAAATGTAGTCAGCATGATCTTAGCATAGTCCTGACCCAAAAAGCCAAAGGGATTTTTGATATCTCAAACGGTTTGGCAATGGCGAGGCGTACAATACACACGTTACGAGCGAAAACAGGAAGTGGGCTTAATTCCGTTCTACATCGTCTGATTGGGCTGATATTTTACAGATATATTCACTTTTGGAGTGCAATCACATCCATATCCACATACATCTGGGTGTGGCTACGCAGCGCCCCCTATGGTTCTTTTCTAATATTGTGGACATATACTTTCACGGAAATTCACCGAATATGGTATGCATATGGGTCTCCTCAAGACACACACATTTCTCATTTGCATCCCTTAACTTTTCCAAACAGGAAGTGAGCTATTCTGGATTTTGTGTGTTTTTAAGTGTTTTTACCCTTACCAAACTCTGAAATACTCCTCCTAGGGGGTTCATCACATTCACACCAAATGTGGTGAGAATGGTCTCAGGATAATCCTGATGCTAAATTGAAAGGATATTTCTGATATGTCAAACGGTACGGCTATGGCGAGGTGTACAATTTGAGGTCTCGCCGCGGCAACAGGAAGTGGTCGTAATTTCATTCTAGATGGTCTGATCTGGTTGATATTACACAGATATGTTCGTTGTGGGAGTGTAATCTCATCCATATCCCAAAAATGACTCAATGTTATAGCGCCACCATCTGGCAACAGGAAGTGGCCTTAATTTTACTCGACATCTTCCGATGTGGCTGAAAATTTAGAAATGTGTATATTGTTGGAGTGTAATTAAATCCATATTCCAAAAACGACTCAATGTTATAGCGCCACCATCTGGAATCTAGAACATTGAATTGACCTTAATTTCACTCAACATCTTCCGATGTGGCTGAAAATTTTGAAATAGGTTTATTATTGGAGTGTAATCAAATTCAAAAACCATACACAGCTCAATATTATAGCGCCACCATCTGGCAACAGGAAGTGAGTCTTATATCATTGATGCATTCCAATAGTAGCACCAACATCTTCATTGATCAAAGGGGAATTCCTGTGCACACTATACGTTGCCAAGGAAGGTGATTATTTCCAAAGTGTGTACATATTGTGAAACATGTCATTGGCACAACTATGCCACCAAGGCGGTTGCGCCCATGGTGCTTGGGCCCGTTCATTGCTGCTTGCAGCTATATTTAGGGCCCAAGCACCGTAGGGTGCGAAGGACCCTATTGTTATTGTAAAGATTATTATTATTATTATTATTCTTTTTTCTATATGCAAATGGGCCTTTTTGAGGTGCTTGCCATGCATAAAAAGTCTGGGAATTTTGCACACACATCAGAAATGAGGACCTTCAGGATCGATTAGATGCTCAGACCTGGGCGTGGCCGAGAGACTCCACAGCGCCCCCTATCGCATTGTCATCTATTGTGGGCAGGCACTTTGAGCTACCGTCACAAAATTTTGTCCGCATATAGCACTCCTCGGACCAAAAACATTTATAATTTGCATCTAATCAAATATACAAACAGGAAGTCAGCCATTTTGGATTTTGTGCGTTTTACATGTACTGCACTTTTAAGTACTCCTCCTAGGGGGTTCATCACATTCACACCACCTGTGGTCAGAATGGTCTCAGGATATTCATGATGCTAAATTGCCAGGATATTTTTGATTGCTCAAACGGGACGGTCCTGGGGAGGCGTAGAATTTTTATGTCACACCGCGCCAACAGGAAGTGGCCGTAATTTCATGGTCTACATTGTCTGATCTGGCTGATATTTTAGAAATACGTTTACTGTTGGAGTATAATCACATCCATATCCCAAGAACGGGTCAATGTTATAGCGCCACCATCTGGCAACAGGAAGTGAGGTCTTTATCATATTTGTATGCCTTCCTGCTAGGGCATTCATCACATTCACACGAAATGTGGTCAGCATGATCTTAGGAAAGTCATGACCATAAGCTGTGAAGGGATTTTTGATATCTCAAACGGTATGGAAATGGCGAGTCGTACAGTACACATATTGCGTGCAAAAAAATGACTTTTTTTTCGACATCGTCCGATCTGGCTGATATTTTACAAATATGTTCACTGTTGGAGTACAATATGAAATATATACATATCAATCGGGGCGTGGCTAGACAGCGCCCCCTATAATTATTATTATCTTTTTTTTCAATGTATTTTGCATTTTTGAGGTGCTTGCCATGGATGAAAACTCACGGAATTTTGCACACACATGAGAAGTTTTGGCTTTCAGGATGTATCAGATGCTCAGACCTGGGCGTGGCCGAGGGACTCCACAGCGCCCCCTAATGCTTTGTCTTCTATTGTGGACAGGCACTTTGAGCTACCTTCACCTAATTTGGTATGCATGTGGGACTCCTCTGGACAAACACATTTCTCATTCGCATCAAATCAAATATGTAAACAGGAAGTCAGCCATTTTGAATTTTGTGCATTTTACACGTACTACACTTTTAAGTACTCCTCCTAGGGGGTTCATTGCATTCACACGAAATGTGGTAAAATTGGTCTCAGGATAGTCATGATACTAATTCCAAAGGATATTTTTGATATCTCAAACGGTATGGTCATGGCGAGGCGTACAATTTTCATGTCACGCCGCGCCAACAGGAAGTTGCCATAAATTCATGGTCTACATTGTCTGATCTGGCTGATATTTTACAAATATGTTCACTGTTAGAGTGTAATCACATCCAAATACCAAGAAGAAATCAATGTTATAGCGCCACCATCTGGCAACGGACGTGAGGTTTTTATCATGTTTGTATGCGTTCCTGCTAAGGTATTCATCACATTCACACCAAATGTAGTCATCATGATCTTAGAATAGTCCTGACCCTAAATGACGAAAGGATTTTTGATATCTCAAACGGTTTGGCAATGGCGAGGCGTATAATACACACGTTACGCCCAAAAACAGGAAGTGGGCTTAATTCCGTTCTACATCATCTGATCGGGCTGATATTTTACAAATATATTCACTTTTGGAGTGCAATCACATCCATATCCACATTCATCTGGGCGTGGCTACACAGCACCCCCTATGGCTTTTTTCTAATATTGTGGACATATACTTTCACGTAAATGCACCACGTCTGGTAGGCATAAGGGTCTCCTCAAGACACACACATTTCTCATTTGCATCCCTTAACTTTTCCCAACAGGAAGTGAGCTATTTTGGATTTTGTGTGTTTTTAAGTGTTTTTTCACGTACCAAACTTTGAAATACTCTTCCTAGGGGGTTCATCACATTCACACAAAATGTGGTCAGCATGATATTATAGCCCTGACACACAACTATGAACTGATTTTTAATATCTTGGAATGGTATGGCTATGGTCAGCCTTAAAATTAACTTGTAATGCTGCCCAAATAGGAAAAATATATATTAAATAATTTCAAAAAGGTATTAAATTCTACATTGCCTGATTTTGAGGCTACATCTTTTCACATATGTTCATTGTTGGAGTGTCATCACATCCATTAAGCAATAATAGTTTACTATTTTCGCTCGAGACTCATTATCTCCAGTCTTAAAACTTCAACGCAAGTCGCAACTGACTCTCCCATTTCTAATACGCGACTGCCATCTAGTGGCAAAGGTTAGTATTCTTTCTAATTTTCGGTATTGTTTCTCTTTTTCTTGGATAAAGTGATTTCTCAACGACAAGTTTTGTTTCTTTTTGCGAGCCAGTAACCATAACGATGTATGAGTAACAGCGGCAGCCTACGTGACAAATTGTACTGAAAACACCCAGCCCACAGCAACGTTTGTTCTCATCTATCTTAATTAACTCAATTGAATAACTAAAATAAAAAACAGGCTTTTACTGGCAGGAAAGTATCATATATTTAAAAGATTAACACATATAATGCATATATTGCTTTGACATTCAATGTTATTTGGATTTTAAAAAAACCGTATTGTAGCATTTTAAGGACTCAATACAAAACAGCTGTTCGGAAAGTTGGCTTGAAAACCAAGAAGCCTTATTAAGGAATTCGAGCCGTTTCTATTTGACTTCATTCGATTGAAGTGAATGCCGTAACCCAATTAAATGTAATTCGCGTCGGAATACACATAATAGCCTACACTGTCAACGTGAAATAAAAATATATAGAGGTTTAAATCGATCCTGTATTGGGACATTTGTTATGATGGCTGGTGCAACGGGCATTTTCGGTACCGTTGACCATAATCGAATGCTAGCATTTATATCATTACACTGACCAAGTCCTGTTAAAAAGCACATTTTTGGTTCCTTTGTGGAAACAGTGAAGTTGTCTACACAATCTGTTCTACTCACAGACTAACTGCGTCGCTGTAACTTCCCCCCATTTCTGATACGGCGATTCAATTTATTGGCTGAAAGTGGTACTTTCATTTTTTTCTTCCTTCAAGTGATTTTTCAACGATAGGTTTTTGTTTTTTTCTAGCGAGCCAGTAGGCATAACGATGTATGATTTACAGCTGCAGCCTACGTGACAAAATGTATTGACAACACCCAGCCCGACGTTTCTTTGCATCTATTTTCATTACCTGAAGTGAATAACTAAAATAAATATTAAAGACATTTAAAGACTTAAAGACAGGCTTTAACTGGCAGGAGAGTATCATATTTTTAAAAGATTAACACATGAAGTCAAAAAGAAACTTTAGCGTCTGAGGTGGTTCTGCTCGAACGCTGTGTTAACATGAGACCGTTTTGTTCAACAAAGGTATCACATGCAGGTCGTTGCGAGATGACACGCACGGGCTAACAGCAGCCAGCCAGTCCACTGTCTGTGTGAGTCAAAAAACAGGTCAGCTACGTTGGTTTACATGAATAGAAAACTTTCAGTTAAATCGCCAGCTATGTTAGTTTATTAGGCTTGTCATTAAACACGAATTAAGAGAACATACAATTTCGCTAGGAATGGTAAATTAATATGAAAATACTGTATTGAGGGCAGAGAGTTGGCATCTCTTTTAGATTTGGCTGAACAAATGCGTTTCAGGCAGCATAATTACCAGTGAAATGGAAAAGAATGATGCAGGTTAACTAGACGTTTCGTGCAATATTATCCGACACTTCGTAGAGAAATTATTAAACCAAGATAAAAGGAGACATTTGGCCAATAGATGGCACCCGTGTATAAGCGGGCAGTATAGCGTAATTTTTACATTACATTACATTACATTATTGGCATTTGGCAGACGCTCTTATCCAGAGCGACGTACAACAAAGTGCATACCCATAACCAGGGATAAGTTCGCTGAAAGACCCTAGAGGTAAGTACAATTTCAACTGCTACCTGTACAACAAAGATAAGGACAAGGGCCATTTTTTTTTTTTTTTTTTTTTTTTTTTTTGAACAAACAAACAGGTTAGGGCGGTGGATTAAGGCACGCAAATTCAGCCGTTCGATCCCCGCTGCAGCCACAATGAATTTGAATAGTTTCTTGAAGCCAATTGTTTTCATTTTGAGTGCATGTTTATGGCCTAATGACTTTTCAAGCATAAATTGTGCCTCCCCGTGTAAAAACTATGGAAATTAATTAATCTCTGCTCTCCATACAGGACTGTAGCATGTTATCACAATGTGCAAGCAAGACGTTATTTTTATTTCATTCTACATTGTCTGATGTGGCTGAAACTTCACACGTTCATTTTTGGAGTGTAATCTCATCCATTTTCCAATAAAGGCTAAATGGCAAAGCGCCACCCGCTGGCAACAGGAAGTGAGCCTTATATTGCATTCTTAAGCATGATTTTTCAATGGGTTCATGACATTCACGGTAAATGTGGTCAGCATGATGCTAGGATGGTCCTGACAAAACAGATTTTTGATTTACTGGGATGATATAGCTATGGTCAGGCACATAAAAAACACATCATGCCAGACAAACAGGAAGTGGTCATACTTAAATTCTCCAATGTCTGATGTGACTGCAACTTTACACAGATGCTCAGTGTTGGAGTGTAATCAAATCCATATTCCAAAAACGACTCAATGTTATAGCAGCATCATCTGGAAACAGGAATTGACCTTAATTTCGCTGAACATCTTCCGATGTGGCTGAAAATGTACAAATATGTTTATTTCTGGAGTGTAATCAAATTCAAAAAACATACACGGATCAATAATATAGCGCCACCATCTGGCAACAGGAAGTGAGGCTTATATCATTGATGCATTCCAATAGCAGCGCCAACATCTTCATTGATCAAAGGGAAATTCCTGTGCACACTATACGTTGTCCAGGAAGGTGATTATTTCCAAAGTGTGTACATGTTGTGAAACATGTCATTGGCACAACTATGCCACCAAGGCGGTTGCCCCCATGGGGCTTGGGCCCGTTCATTGCTGCTTGCAGCTATATTTAGGGCCCAAGCACCGTAGGGTGCGAAGGACCCTATTGTTATTGGAAGGATTATTATTATTAGGGCCCAAGCACCGTAGGGTGCGAAGGACCCTATTGTTATTGGAAGGATTATTATTATTATTATTATTATTAGGGCCCAAGCACCGTAGGGTGCGAAGGACCCTATTGTTATTGGAAGGATTATTAGGGCCCAAGCACCGTAGGGTGCGAAGGACCCTATTGTTATTGGAAGGATTATTATTATTATTAGGGCCCAAGCACCGTAGGGTGCGAAGGACCCTATTGTTATTGTAAAGATTATTATTATTATTATTATTCTTTTTTTTTCAATGTTTTGTGCATTTTTGAGGTGCTTGCCATGAATGAAAACTCACGGAATTTTGCACACACATCAGAAGTGGTGGCTGTCAGGATCTCTCAGATGCTCAGACCTGGGCGTCGCTGAGGGACTCCACAGCGCCCCCTATCGCATTGTCTTCTATTGTGGGCAGGCACTTTGAGCTACCTGCACCATATTTAGTAGGCATATAGCACTCCTCAGGCCAAACACATTTCAAATTCGCATCTAATCAAATATGCGAACAGGAAGTCAGCCATTTTGGATTTTGTGCGTTTTACACGTTCTACACTTTTAAGTACTCCTCCTAGGGGGTTCATCGCATTCACACCAACTGTGGTCAGAATGGTCTCAGGATAGTCATGATACTAAATTGCCAGGATATTTTTGATAGCTCAAACGGGACAGTCACGGGGAGGATTACAATTTTTATGTCACGCCACGCCAACAGGAAGTGGCCGTAATTTCATGGTCGACATCGTCTGATCTGGCTGATATTTTAGAAATACGTTTATTGTTGGAGTATAAACACATCCATATCCCAAGAACGGGTCAATGTTATAGCGCCACCATCTGGCAACAGGAAGTGTGGTCTTCATCATATTTGTATGCCTTCCTGCTAGGGCATTGATCACATTCACACCAAATGTGGTCAGCATGATCTTAAGATAGTCTTTACACTAAATTGCGAAGGGATTTTTGATATCTCAAATGGTATGGAAATGGCGAGTCATAGAGTAGACATAGTGCGTGCAAAAAAATGACTTTTTTTTCGATATCGTCCGATCAGGCTGATATTTTAGAAATATGTTCACTCTTGGAATACAATATCAAATATATACATATCAATCGGGGCGTGGTTAGACAGCGCCCCCTATAATTATTATAATCTTTTTTTTCTATGTTTTGTGCATTTTTGAGGTGCTTGCCATGGATGAAAACTCACGGAATTTTGCACAAACATGAGAAGTGGTGTCTGTCAGGAACTGTCAGATGCTCAGACCTGGGCGTGGCCAAGGGACTCCACAGCGCCCCCTATTGCTTTGTCTTCTATTGTGGACAGGCACTTTGAGCTACCTTCACCTAATTTTGTAGGGTTGTGGGGCTCCTCTGCCCAAACACAATTCTCATTCGCATCGAATCAAATATGTGAACAGGAAGTCAGCCATTTTGAATTTTGTGCGTTTTACACGTACTACACTTTTAAGTACTCCTCCTAGGGGGTTCATCGCATTCACACCACATGTGATCAAAGTGGTCTGAGGATAGTTATGATACTAATTCCGAAGGATATTTTTGATATCTCAAACGGTATGGTCATGGCGAGGAGTGAAATTTTCATGTCACGCCACGCCAACAGGAAGTAGCCATAAATTCATGGTCTACATTGTCTGATCTGGCTGATATTTTACAAATATGTTCACTGTTAGAGTGTAATCACATCCATATACCAAGAAGAAGTCAATGTTATAGCGCCACCATCTGGCAACAGGAAGTGAGGTTTTTATCATATTTGTATGCCTTCCTGCTAGGGTATTCATCACATTCACACCAAATGGAGTCATCATGATCTGAGAATAGTCCTGACCCTAAATGACAAAAGGATTTTTGATATCTCAAACGGTTTGGCAATGGCGAGGCGTATAATACACACGTTACGCCCAAAAACAGGAAGTGGGCTTAATTCCGTTCTACATCATCTGATCGGGCTGATATTTTACAAATATATTCACTTTTGGAGTGCAATCACATCCATATCCACATTCATCTGGGCGTGGCTACACAGCGCCCCCTATGGCTCTTTTCTAATATTGTGGACCTATACTTTCACGTAAATGCACCACGTCTGGTAGGCATAAGGGTCTCCTCAAGACACACACATTTCTCATTTGCATCCCTTAACTTTTCCCAACAGGAAGTGAGCTATTTTGGATTTTGTGTGTTTTTAAGTGTTTTTTCACGTACGAAACTTTGAAATACTCTTCCTAGGGGGTTCATCACATTCACACAAAATGTGGTCAGCATGATATTATAGCCCTGACACACAACTGTGAACTGATTTTTAATAACTTGGAATGGAATGGCTATGGTCAGCCTTAAAATTAACTTGTAATGCTGCCCAAACAGGAAAATTATGTATTAAATCATTTCAAAAAGGTATTAAATTCTACATTGCCTGATTTTGAGGCTACAACTTTTCACATATGTTCATTGTTGGAGTGTCATCACATCCATTAAGCAATAATAGTTCACTATTTTCGCTGGAGACTCATTATCTCCAGTCTTAAAACTTCAACGCAAGTCGCAACTGACTCTCCCATTTCTAATACGCGACTGCCATCTAGTGGCAAAGGTTAGTATTCTTTCTAATTTTCTTGGATAAAGTGATTTCTCAATGACAAGTTTTGTGTCTTTTTGCGAGCCAGTAACCATAACGATGTATGAGTAACAGCGGCAGCCTACGTGAGAAAATGTACTGACAACACCCAGCCCATAGCAACGTTTTTTTCATCTACCTTAATTATATGGATTGAATAACTAAAATAAAAGACAGGCTTTTACTGGCAGGAAAGTATCATATATTTAAAAGATTAACACATATAATGCAGATCTTGCATTGAAGTTCAATGTTATTACTACGTTAAAAAAAAACGTAGTGTAGCATTTTAAGGACTCAACACAAAACAGCTGTTCGGAAAGTTGGGTTGAAAACCAAGAAGCCTTATTAAGGAATTCGAGCCGTTTCTATTTGACTTCATTCGATTGAAGTGAATGCCGTAACCAAATTAAATGTAATTCGCGTCGCAATACACACAATCGCCTACACTGTCAACGTGAAATGAAAATATATAGAGGTTTAAATCGATCCTATATTGGGACATTTGTTATGATGGCTGGTGCAACGGGCATTTTCGGTACCGTTGACCATAAGCGAATGCTAGCAATTATATCATTACACTGACCAAGTCCTGTTAAAAAGCACATTTTTGGTTCCTTTGTGGAAACAGTGAAGTTGTCTACATAATCTATTCTACTCACAGACTAACTGCGTCGCTGTAACTTCCCCCCATTTCTGATACGGGGATTCCATTTATTGGCAGAAATTGGTACTTTTATTTATTTTTTCCTTCAAGTGATTTTTCAACGATAGGTTTTTGTTTTTTTCTAGCGAGCCAGTAGGCATAACGGTGTATGATTTACAGCTGCAGCCTACGTGACAAAATGTATTGACAACACCCAGCCCGACGTTTCTTTGCATCTATTTTCATTATATGAATTGAATATCTAAAATAAATATTAAAGACATTTAAAGACTTAAAGACAGGCTTTAACTGGCAGGAGAGTATCATATATTTAAAAGATTTACACATATAATGCATATCTTGCATTGACGTTAAATGGTATTTTGTTAAAAAAAAACGTATTGTAGCATTTTCAGGACTCAATACAAAACTGCTGTTCGGAAAGTTAGCTTGAAAACCAAGAAGCCTTATTTAGGAATTCGCGCCGTTTCTATTTGACTTCATTCGATTGAAGTGAATGCCGTAACCCAATTAAATGGAATTCGCGTCGGAATACACATAATAGCCTACATTGTCAACGTGAAATAAAAATATATAGAGGTTTAAATCGATCCTATATTGGGACTTTTGTTATCATGGCTGGTGCAACGGGCATTTTCGGTACCATTGACCATAATCGAATGCTAGCATTTATATCATTAAACTGACCAAGTGGCGGCACGAATGGTGCAGTGGGTAGCACTGCCGCCTCACAGCAAGGAGGTCCTGGGTTCGAATCCCCGTCGGCCGGGGCCTCTCTGTGCGGAGTTTGCATGTTCTCCCCGTGTCTGCGTGGGTTTCCTCCGGGTACTCCGGTTTCCTCCCACAGTCCAAAGACATGCATGTTAGGCTGATTGGAGAGTCTAAATTGCCCGTAGGTATGAGTGTGTGAGTGAATGGTGTGTGTGTGCCCTGTGATGGACTGGCGACCCGTCCAGGGTGTATTCCTGCCTTTCGCCCAATGTATGCTGGGATAGGCTCCAGCCCCCCTGCGACCCTGTTCAGGATAAGCGGGTTCAGATAATGGATGGATGGATGGAAACTGACCAAGTCCTGTTAAAAAGCACATTTTAGACTCCTTTGTGGAAACAGTGAAGTTGTCTACACAATATATTCTACTCACAGACTAACTGCGTCGCTGTAACTTCCCCCCATTTCTGAAACGGGGATTCCATTTATTGGCAAAAAGTGGTACTTTGATTTTTGTCTTCCTTCTAGTGATTTTTCAACGATAGGTTTTCGTTTTTTATATCGAGCCAGTAGGCATAACGATGTATGATTTACAGCTGCAGCCTACGTGACAAAATGTATTGACAACACCCAGCCCGACGTTTCTTTGCATCTATTTTCATTATTTTAATTGAATATCTAAAATAAATATTAAAGACATTTAATGACTGTCTTTAACTGGCAGGAGAGTGTCATATATTTAAAAGAGTAACACATGAAGTCAAAAAGAAACGGTAGCGTTTGAGGTGGCTCTGCTCGAACGCTGTGTTAACAAGAGACCGTTATGTTCAACAAAGTTATCGCATGCAGGTCGTTGCGAGATGACGCGCATTGGCTAACAGCAGCCAGCCAGTCCACTGTCTGTGTGAGTCAAAAAACAGGTCAGCTACGTTTGTTTACATGAATAGAAAACTTTCAGTTAAATCGCCAGATATGTTAGTTTATTTTGCTTGTCATTAAACACGAATTAAGAGAACATACAATGTCGCTAGGAATTTTTGACTTAATATGAAAATACCGGATTGAGGGCAGAGACTTGGCATCTCTTTTAGATTTGGCTGAACAAATGCGTTTCAGGCAGCATAATTACCGGTGAAATGGAAAAGAATGATGCTGGCTAACTAGACGTTTAATGCAATATTATCCGACACTTAGGAGAGAAATTATTTAACCAAGATAAAAAGAAACATACAACTTTTGGCCAATAGATGGCCTACGTGTATAAGAGGGCAGTATAGTTTAATAGTTCAGGCAGTGGATTAAACACAATAAAGCACAATAAAGTTGAATAGTTTCTTTAAGCCAATGGTTTTATTTTGAGTGCATATTTATAACCAAATGACTTCTCAAGCATAAATTGTGCCTCCCGCTGTAAAATCTATGGAAATTAATTCATCTCTGCTCTCCATACAGGACTGTAGCACGTTATCACAATGTGCAAGCAAGAAGTTGTTTTTATTTCATTCTACATTGTCTGATGAGGCTGAAACTTCACACATGTTCATTTTTGGAGTGTAATCTCATCCATATACCAATAAAGGCTCAATGGCATAGCGCCACCATCTGGCAACAGGAAGTGGCCTTAATTTCACTGGACAACTTCCGATGTGGCTGAAAATATAGAAATATTTTTATTATTGGAGTGTAATTAAATCCATATACCAAAAATTGCTCAATGTTATAGTGCTACCATCTGGCAACAGGAAGTGACTTTAAATTTACTCGACATCTTCCAATTTGGCTGAAAATGAACAAATATGTTAATTATTGGAGTGTAATCAAATCCATGAACCATACACGGCTCAATATTACAGCGCCACCAACTGGGAATTGGAAGTGAGGCTTATATCATTGATGCATTCCAAAAGCAGCAGCAACATCTTCATTGATCAAAGTGGAATTCCTGTGCACACTATACGTTGTCCAGGAAGCTGATTATTTCCAAAGTGTGTACATATTGTGAAACATGTCATTGGCACAACTGTGCCACCAAGGCGGTTGCGCCCATGGTGCTTGGGCCCGTTCATTGCTGCTTGCAGCTATATTTATTATTATTATTCTTTTTTTTTCAATGTTTTGTGCATTTTTGAGGTGCTTGCCATGAATGAAAACTCACGGAATTTTGCACACACATCAGAAGTGGTGGCTGTCAGGATCTCTCAGATGCTCAGACCTGGGCGTCGCTGAGGGACTCCACAGCGCCCCCTGTCGCATCGTTTTCTATTGTGGGCAGGCACTTTGAGCTACCTGCACCATATTTAGTATGCATATAGCACTCCTCAGGCTAAACACATTTCAAATTTGCATCTAATCAAATATGCGAACAGGAAGTCAGCCATTTTGGATTTTGTGCGTTTTACACGTACTACACTTTTAAGTACTCCTCCTAGGGGGTTGATCGCATTCACACCAACTGTGGTCAGAATGGTCTCAGGATAGTCATGATACTAAATTGGCAGGATATTTTTGATAGCTAAAACGGGACAGTCACGGGGAGGATTACAATTTTTATGTCACGCCACGCCAACAGGAAGTGGCCGTAATTTCATGGTCGACATCGTTTGATCTGGCTGATATTTTAGAAATACGTTTATTGTTGGAGTATAATCACATCCATATCCCAAGAACGGGTCAATCTTATAGCGCCACCATCTGGAAACAGGAAGTGTGGTCTACATCATATTTGTATGCCTTCCTGCTAGGGAATTCATCACATTCACACCAAATGTGGTCAGCATGATCTTAAGATAGTCTTTACACTAATTTGCGAAGGGATTTTTGATATCTCAAACGGTATGGAAATGGCGAGTCGTAGAGTAGACATAGTGCGTGCAAAAAAAAGACTTTTTTTTCGATATCGTCCGATCTGGCTGATATTTTAGAAATATGTTCACTGTTGGAATACAATATCAAATATATACATATCAATCGGGGCGTGGCTAGACAGCGCCCCCTATAATTATTATAATCTTTTTTTTCTATGTTTTGTGCATTTTTGAGGTGCTTGCCATGGATGAAAACTCACGGAATTTTGCACACACATGAGAAGTGGTGTCTCTCAGGAACTGTCAGATGCTCAGACCTGGGCGTGGCCAAGGGACTCCACAGCGCCCCCTATTGCTTTGTCTTCTATTGTGGACAGGCACTTTGAGCTACCTTCACCTAATTTTGTAGGGTTGTGGGGCTCTTCTGCTCAAACACATTTCTCATTCGCATCGAATCAAATATGTGAACAGGAAGTCAGCCATTTTGAATTTTGTGCGTTTTACACGTACTACACTTTTAAGTACTCCTCCTAGGGGGTTCATTGCATTCACACGAAATGTGGTCAAAGTGGTCGCAGGATAGTCATGATACTAATTCCGAAGGATATTTTTGATATCTCAAACGGTATGGTCATGGCGAGGCGTACAATTTTCATGTCACGCCACGCCAACAGGAAGTTGCCATAAATTCATGGTCTACATTGTCTGATCTGGCTGATATTTTACAAATATGTTCACTGTTAGAGTGTAATCACATCCAAATACCAAGAAGAAATCAATGTTATAGCGCCACCATCTGGCAACGGAAGTGAGGTTTTTATCATGTTTGTATGCGTTCCTGCTAGGGTATTCATCACATTCACACCAAATGTAGTCATCATGATCTTAGAATAGTCCTGACCCTAAATGACGAAAGGATTTTTGATATCTCAAACGGTTTGGCAATGGCGAGGCGTATAATACACACGTTACGCCCAAAAACAGGAAGTGGGCTTAATTCCGTTCTACATCATCTGATCGGGCTGATATTTTACAAATATATTCACTTTTGGAGTGCAATCACATCCATATCCACATTCATCTGGGCGTGGCTACACAGCGCCCCCTATGGCTTTTTTCTAATATTGTGGACATATACTTTCACGTAAATGCACCACGTCTGGTAGGCATAAGGGTCTCCTCAAGACACACACATTTCTCATTTGCATCCCTTAACTTTTCCCAACAGGAAGTGAGCTATTTTGGATTTTGTGTGTTTTTAAGTGTTTTTTCACGTACCAAACTTTGAAATACTCTTCCTAGGGGGTTCATCACATTCACACAAAATGTGGTCAGCATGATATTATAGCCCTGACACACAACTATGAACTGATTTTTAATATCTTGGAATGGTATGGCTATGGTCAGCCTTAAAATTAACTTGTAATGCTGCCCAAACAGTTCATGTTTTAATATAATTATGTATTAAATAATTTCAAAAAGGTATTAAATTCTACATTGCCTGATTTTGAGGCTACAACTTTTCACATATGTTCATTGTTGGAGTGTCATCACATCCATTAAGCAATAATAGTTCACTATTTTCGCTGGAGACTCATTATATCCAGTCTTAAAACTTCAACGCAAGTCGCAAATGACTCTCCCATTTCTAATACGCGACTGCCATCTACTGGCAAAAGTTGGTATTGCATATATCTTGCAATGACGTTGAATGTTATTTGGTTTAAAAAAAACCGTGTTGTAGCATTTTAAGGACTCAATACAAAACAGCTGTTCGGAAAGTTAGCTTGAAAATCAAGAAGCCTTATTAAGGAATTCGAGCCGTTTCTATTTGACTTCATTCGGTTGAAGTGAATGCCGTAACCCAATTAAATGTAATTCGCGTCGGAATACACATAATAGCCTACACTGTCAACGTGAAATAAAAATATATAGAGGTTTAAATCGATCCTATATTGGGACATTTGTTATGATGGCTGGTGCAACGGGCATTTTCGGTACCGTTGACCATAATCGAATGCTAGCATTTATATCATTACACTGACCAAGTCCTGTTAAAAAACACATCACCTTTGTGGAAACAGTGAAGTTGTCTACACAATCTATTCTACTCACAGACTAACTGCGTCGCTGTAACTTCCCCCCATTTCTGATACGGGGATTCCATTTATTGGCAGAAAGTGGAACTTTTATATTTTTCTTCCTTCAAGTGATTTTTCAACGATAGGTTTTTGTTTTTTTTCTAGCGAGCCAGTAGGCATAACGATGTATGATTTACAGCTGCAGCCTACGTGACAAAATGTATTGACAACACCCAGCCCGACGTTTCTTTGCATCTATTTTCATTTTTGAATAGAATATCTGAAATAAATATTAAAGACATTTAATGACTGTCTTTAACTGGCAGGAGAGTAGCATATATTTAAAAGAGTCAAAAGTCAAAAAGAAACGTTAACGTTTGAGATGGCTGTGGTCGAACTCTGTGTTAACATGAGACCGTTATGTTCAACAAAGGTATGGCATGCAGGTCGTTGCGAGATGACGCGCATTGGCTAACAGCAGCCAGCCTGTCCACTGTCTGTGTGAGTCAAAAAAACAGGTCAGCTACGTTTGTTTACATGAATAGAAAACTTTCAGTTAAATCGCCAGATATGTTAGTTTATTTTGCTTGTCATTAAACACGAATTAAGAGAACATACAATTTCGCTAGGAATTTTTGACTTAATATGAAAATACCGGATTGAGGGCAGAGACTTGGCATCTCCTTTAGATTTGGCTGAACAAATGCGTTTCAGGCAGCATAATTACCCGTGAAATGGAAAAGAATGATGCTGGCTAACTCGACGTTTAATGCAATATTATCCGACACTTCGGAGAGAAATTATTTAACCAGGATAAAAGGAAACATACAACTTTTGGCCAATAGATAACGTACGTGTATAAGAGGGCAGTATAGCTTAATGGTTCAGACAGTGGATTAAGAAATGCAAGGTCCGCGGTTCCATCCCCGGTGCGGCCACAATAAAGATGAATAGTTTCTTTACGCCAATGGTTCTATTTTGAGTACATATTTATAACCGAATGACTTCTCAAGCGTAAATTGTGCCTCCCGCTGTAAAATCTATTGAAATTAATTAATCTCTGCTCTCCATATAGGACTGGAGCATATTATTACACTGTGTAAGCAAGAAGTAATTTTTGTTTCATTCTACATTGTCTGATGTGGCAGAAACTTCACACATGTTCATTTTTGGAGTGTAATCTCATCCATATACCAAGAAAGGCTCAATGGCATAGCGCCACCATCTGGCAACAGGAAGTGGCTTTAATTTTACTTGACATCTTCCAATTTGGCTGAAAATGGACAAATATGTTAATTATTGGAGTGTAATCAAATCCATGAACCATACACGGCTCAATATTATACCGCCACCATCTGGCAACAGGAAGTGGCTTAAATTTTACGTGACATCTTCCAATTTGGCTGAAAATTTACAAATATGTTAATTATTGGAGTGAAATCAAATCCATAAACCATACACGGCTCAATATTATAGCGCCACCATCTGGCAATAGGAAGTGAGGCTTATATCATTGATGCATTCCAATAGCAGCAGAAACATCTTCATTGATCAAAGGGGAATTCCTGTGCACACTATACGTTGTCCAGGAAGGTGATTATTTCCAAAGTGTGTACATATTGTGAAACATGTCATTGGCACAACTATGCCACCAAGGCGGTTGCGCCCATGGTGCTTGGGCCCGTTCATTGCTGCTTGCAGCTATATTTATTATTATTATTATTATTATTATTAGGGCCCAAGCACCGTAGGGTGCGAAGGACCCTATTGTTATTGGAAGGATTATTATTATTATTATTATTATTATTATTATTATTATTATTCTTTCTCTTCCGTCAAATGGGCATTTTTGAGGGCCTTGCCATGGCTAAAAAGTCTTGAAATTTTGCAGACACATCAGAAGTGGTGGCCGTCAGGATCTATCAGATGCTCAGACCTGGGTGTGGCCGAGGGACTCCACAGCGCCCCCTATTGCGCTGACCCCCCCCCCCCCATTGCATTGTTGTCTATTGTGGGCAGGCACTTTGAACTACATGAAACTAATTTGGTAACCATGTGTGGCTCCTCAATTCAAACACATTTCTCATTCGCATTGATGCAAATATGCAAACAGGAAGTGAGCTATTTTGGATTTTGTGTGTTTTACACGTACTACACTTTTACGTACTCCTCCTAGGGGGTTCATCGCATTCACACCAACTGTGGTCAGAATGGTCTCAGGATATTCATGATGCTAAATTGCCAGGATATTTTTGATAGCTCAAACGGGATGGTCATGGCGAGGCGTGCAATTTTTATGTCACGCCGCGCCAACAGGAAGTGGTCATAATTTCATGGTCAACATCGTCTGATCTGGCTGATATTTCAGAAATATGTTTAGTGTTGGAGTATAATCACATCCATATCCCAAGAACGGGTCAATGTTATAGCGCCACCATCTGGCAACAGGAAGTGAGGTCTTTATCATATTTGTATGCTTTCCTGCTAGGGCATTCATCACATTCACACGAAATGTGGTCAGCATGATCTTAGGATAGTCATGACCATAAGCTGTGAAGGGATTTTTGATATCTCAAACGGTATGGAAATGGCGAGTCGTACAGTACACATATTTCGTGCAAAAAAATGACTTTTTTTTCGACATCGTCCGATCTGGCTGATATTTTACAAATATGTTCACTGTTGGAGTACAATATGAAATATATACATATCAATCGGGGCGTGGCTACACAGCGCCCCCTATAATTATTATTCTCTTTTTTTTCAATGTATTTAGCATTTTTGAGGTGCTTGCCATGGATGGAAACTCACGGAATTTTGCACACACATGAGAAGTGTTGGCTGTCAGGACGTATCAGATGCTCAGACATGGGCGTGGCCGAGGGACTCCACAGCGCCCCCTAATGCTTTGTCTTCTATTGTGGACAGGCACTTTGAGCTACCTTCACCTAATTTGGTCTGCATGTGGGGCTCCTCTTGCCAAACACATTTCTCATTCGCATCGAATCAAATATGTGAACAGGAAGTCAGCCATTTTGAATTTTGTGCATTTTACACGTACTCCACTTTTAAGTACTCCTCCTAGGGGGTTCATTGCATTCACACGAAATGTGGTCAAAGTGGTCTCAGGATAGTCATGATACTAATTCCAAAGGATATTTTTGATATCTCAAACGGTATGGTCATGGCGAGGCGTACAATTTTCATGTCACGCCGAGCCAACAGGAAGTTGCCATAAATTCATGGTCTACATTGTCTGATCTGGCTGATATTTTACAAATATGTTCACTGTTAGAGTGTAATCACATCCAAATACCAAGAAGAAATCAATGTTATAGCGCCACCATCTGGCAACGGACGTGAGGTTTTTATCATGTTTGTATGGGTTCCTGCTAAGGTATTCATCACATTCACACCAAATGTAGTCATCATGATCTTAGAATAGTCCTGACCCTAAATGACGAAAGGATTTTTGATATCTCAAACGGTTTGGCAATGGCGAGGCGTATAATACACACGTTACGCCCAAAAACAGGAAGTGGGCTTAATTCCGTTCTGCATCATCTGATCGGGCTGATATTTTACAAATATATTCACTTTTGGAGTGCAATCACATCCATATCCACATTCATCTGGGCGTGGCTACACAGCGCCCCCTATGGCTTTTTTCTAATATTGTGGACATATACTTTCACGTAAATGCACCACGTCTGGTAGGCATAAGGGTCTCCTCAAGACACACACATTTCTCATTTGCATCCCTTAACTTTTCCCAACAGGAAGTGAGCTATTTTGGATTTTGTGTGTTTTTAAGTGTTTTTTCACGTACCAAACTTTGAAATACTCTTCCTAGGGGGTTCATCACATTCACACAAAATGTGGTCAGCATGATATTATAGCCCTGACACACAACTATGAACAGATTTTTAATATCTTGGAATGGTATGGCTATGGTCAGCCTTAAAATTAACTTGTAATGCTGCCCAAATAGGAAAATTATATATTAAATAATTTCAAAAAGGTATTAAATTCTACATTGCCTGATTTTGAGGCTACATCTTTTCACATATGTTCATTGTTGGAGTGTCATCACATCCATTAAGCAATAATAGTTTACTATTTTCGCTGGAGACTCATTATCTCCAGTCTTAAAACTTCAACGCAAGTCGCAACTGACTCTCCCATTTCTAATACGCGACTGCCATCTAGTGGCAAAGGTTAGTATTCTTTCTAATTTTCGGTATTGTTTCTCTTTTTCTTGGATAAAGTGATTTCTCAACGACATGTTTTGTTTCTTTTTGCGAGCCAGTAACCATAACGATGTATGAGTAACAGCGGCAGCCTACATGACAAAATGTACTGAAAACACCCAGCCCACACCAACGTTTTTTCTCATCTATCTTAATTAACTCGATTGAATAACTAAAATAAAAAATAGGCTTTTACTGGCAGGAAAGCATCATATATTTAAAAGATTAACACATATAATGCATATATTGCTTTGACGTTCAATGTTATTTGGATTTTTAAAAAACCGTATTGTAGCATTTTAAGGACTCAATACAAAACAGCTGTTCGGAAAGTTGGCTTGAAAATTAAGAAGCCTTATTAAGGAATTTGAGCCGTTTCTATTTGACTTCATTCGATTGAAGTGAATGCCGTAACCCAATTAAATGTAATTCGCGTCGGAATACACATAATAGCCTACACTGTCAACGTGAAATAAAAATATATAGAGGTTTAAATCGATCCTGTATTGGGACATTTGTTATGATGGCTGGTGCAACGGGCATTTTCGGTACCGTTGACCATAATCGAATGCTAGCATTTATATCATTACACTGACCAAGTCCTGTTAAAAAGCACACTTTTGGTTCCTTTGTGGAAACAGTGAAGTTGTCCACACAATCTGTTCTACTCACAGACTAACTGCGTCGCTGTAACTTCCCCCCATTTCTGATACGGCGATTCAATTTATTGGCAGAAAGTGGTACTTTCATTTTTTTCTTCCTTCAAGTGATTTTTCAACGATAGGTTTTTGTTTTTTTCTAGCGAGCCAGTAGGCATAACGATGTATGATTTACAGCTGCAGCCTACGTGACAAAATGTATTGACAACACGCAGCCCGACGTTTCTTTGCATCCATTTTCATTACATGAATTGAATAACTAAAATAAATATTAAAGACATTTAAAGACTTAAAGAAAGGCTTTAACTGGCAGGAGAGTATCATCTTTTAAAAAGATTAACACATGAAGTCAAAAAGAAACTTTAGCGTCTGAGGTGGCTCTGCTCGAACGCTGTGTTAACATGAGACCGTTTTGTTCAACAAAGGTATCACATGCAGGTCGTTGCGAGATGACACGCACGGGATAACAGCAGCCAGCCAGTCCACTGTCTGTGTGAGTCAAAAAACAGGTCAGCTACGTTGGTTTAGATGAATAGAAAACTTTCAGTTAAATCGCCAGCTATGTTAGTTTATTAGGCTTGTCATTAAACACGAATTAAGAGAACATACAATTTCGCTAGGAATGGTAAATTAATATGAAAATACTGTATTGAGGGCATAGAGTTGGCATCTCTTTTAGATTTGGCTGAACAAATGCGTTTCAGGCAGCATAATTACCAGTGAAATGGAAAAGAATGATGCTGGTTAACTAGACGTTTCGTGCAATATTATCCGACACTTCGTAGAGAAATTATTAAACCAAGATAAAAGGAGACATTTGGCCAATAGATGGCACCCGTGTATAAGCGGGCAGTATAGCGTAATGGTTAGGGCGGTGGATTAAGGCACGCAAGTTCAGCCGTTCGATCCCCGCTGCAGCCACAATGAATTTGAATAGTTTCTTGAAGCCAATTGTTTTCATTTTGAGTGCATGTTTATGGCCTAATGACTTTTCAAGCATAAATTGTGCCTCCCCGTGTAAAAACTATGGAAATTAATTAATCTCTGCTCTCCATACAGGACTGTAGCATGTTATCACAATGTGCAAGCAAGACGTTATTTTTATTTCATTCTACATTGTCTGATGTGGCTGAAACTTCACACGTTCATTTTTGGAGTGTAATCTCATCCATTTTCCAATAAAGGCTAAATGGCAAAGCGCCACCCGCTGGCAACAGGAAGTGAGCCTTATATTGCATTCTTAAGCATTATTTTTCAATGGGTTCATGACATTCACGGTAAATGTGGTCAGCATGATGCTAGGATGGTCCTGACAAAACAGATTTTTGATTTACTGGGATGATATAGCTATGGTCAGGCACATAAAAAACACATCATGCCAGACAAACAGGAAGTGGTCATACTTAAATTCTCCAATGTCTGATGTGACTGCAACTTTACACAGATGCTCAGTGTTGGAGTGTAATCAAATCCATATTCCAAAAACGACTCAATGTTATAGCAGCATCATCTGGAAACAGGAATTGACCTTAATTTCGCTGAACATCTTCCGATGTGGCTGAAAATGTACAAATATGTTTATTTCTGGAGTTTAATCAAATTCAAAAAACATACACGGATCAATAATATAGCGCCACCATCTGGCAACAGGAAGTGAGGCTTATATCATTGATGCATTCCAATAGCAGCGCCAACATCTTCATTGATCAAAGGGAAATTCCTGTGCACACTATACGTTGTCCAGGAAGGTGATTATTTCCAAATTGTGTACATGTTGTGAAACATGTCATTGGCAGAACTATGCCACCAAGGCGGTTGCCCCCATGGGGCTTGGGCCCGTTCATTGCTGCTTGCAGCTATATTTATTATTATTATTCTTTTTTTTTCAATGTTTTGTGCATTTTTGAGGTGCTTGCCATGGATGAAAACTCACAGAATTTTGCACACACATCAGAAGTGGTGGCTGTCAGGTTGTCTAAGATGCTCAGACCTGGGCGTGGCTGAGGGACTCCACAGCGCCCCCTATCGCATTGTCATCTATTGTGGGCAGGCACTTTGAGCTACCTTCACAAAATTTAGTACGCATATAGCACTCCTTGGTCCAAACACATTTCTCATTCGAATCTAATCAAATATACAAACAGGAAGTCAGCCATTTTGGATTTTGTGCGTTTTACACGTACTGCACTTTTAAGTACTCCTCCTAGGGGGTTCATCACATTCACACCACCTGTGGTCAGAATGGTCTGAAGATATTCATGATGCTAAATTGCCAGGATATTTTTGATAGCTCAAACGGGACGGTCCTGGGGAGGCGTAGAATTTTTATGTCACGCCACGCCAACAGGAAGTGGCCGTAATATCATGGTCTCCATCGTCTGATCTGGCTGATATTTTAGAAATACGTTTAGTGTTGGAGTATAATCACATCCCTATCCCAAGAACGGGTCAATGTTATAGCGCCACCATCTGGCAACAGGAAGTGAGGTCTTTATCATATTTGTATGCCTTCCTGCTAGGGCATTCATCACATTCACACGAAATGTGGTCCGCATGATCTTAGGATAGTCATGACTATAAGCTGTGAAGGGATTTTTGATATCTCAAACGGTATGGAAATGGCGAGTCGTACAGTACACATATTGCGTGCAAAAAAATGACTTTTTTTTTGACATCGTCCGATCTGGCTGATATTTTACAAATATGTTCAATGTTGGAGTACAATATGAAATATATACATATCAATCGGGGCGTGGCTAGACAGCGCCCCCTATAATTATTATTCTCTTTTTTTTCAATGAATTTTGCATTTTTGAGGTGCTTGCCATGGATGAAAACTCACGGAATTTTGCACACACATGAGAAGTGTTGGCTGTCAGGATGTATCAGATGCTCAGACCTGGGCGTGGCCGAGGGACTCCACAGCGCCCCCTAATGCTTTGTCTTCTATTGTGGACAGGCACTTTGACCTACCTTCACCTAATTTTGTGTGCATGTGGGCCTCCTCTGGACAAACACATTTCTCATTCGCATCGAATGAAATATTTGAACAGGAAGTCAGCCATTTTGAATTTTGTGCATTTTACACGTACTACACTTTTAAGTACTCCTCCTAGGGGGTTCATTGCATTCACACGAAATGTGGTCAAATTGGTCTCAGGATAGTCATGATACTATGTCTGAAGGATATTTTTGATATCTCAAACGGTATGGTCATGGCGAGGCGTACAATTTTCATGTCACGCCGCGCCAACAGGAAGTAGCCAAAAATTCATGGTCAACATTGTCTGATCTGGCTGATATTTTACAAATATGTTCACTGTTAGAGTGTAATCACATCCATATACCAAGAATAAATCAATGTTATAGCGCCACCATCTGGCAACGGAAGTGAGTTTTTTATCATGTTTGTATGCGTTCCTGCTAGGGTATTCATCACATTCACACCAAATGTAGTCATCATGATCTTAGAATAGTCCTGACCCTAAATGACGAAAGGATTTTTGATATCTCAAACGGTCTGGCAATGGCGAGGCGTATAATACACACGTTACGCCCAAAAACAGGAAGTGGGCTTAATTCCGTTCTACATCATCTGATCGGGCTGATATTTTACAAATATATTCACTTTTGGAGTGCAATCACATCCATATCCACATTCATCTGGGCGTGGCTACACAGCGCCCCCTATGGCTTTTTTCTAATATTGTGGACATATACTTTCACGTAAATGCACCACGTCTGGTAGGCATAAGGGTCTCCTCAAGACACACACATTTCTCATTTGCATCCCTTAACTTTTCCCAACAGGAAGTGAGCTATTTTGGATTTTGTGTGTTTTTAAGTGTTTTTTCACGTACCAAACTTTGAAATACTCTTCCTAGGGGGTTCATCACATTCACACAAAATGTGGTCAGCATGATATTATAGCCCTGACACACAACTATGAACTGATTTTTAATATCTTGGAATGGTATGGCTATGGTCAGCCTTAAAATTAACTTGTAATGCTGCCCAAACAGGAAAATTATATATTAAATAATTTCAAAAAGGTATTAAATTCTACATTGCCTGATTTTGAGGCAACAACTTTTCACATATGTTCATTGTTGGAGTGTCATCACATCCATTAAGCAATAATAGTTCACTATTTTCGCTGGAGACTCATTATATCCAGTCTTAAAACTTCAACGCAAGTCGCAAATGACTCTCCCATTTCTAATACGCGACTGCCATCTACTGGCAAAAGTTGGTATTGTATATATCTTGCAATGACGTTCAGTGTTATTTGGTTTAAAAAAACCGTGTTGTCGCATTTTAAGGACTCAATACAAAACAGTTGATCGGAAAGTTAGCTTGAAAACCAAGAAGCCTTATTAAGGAATTCGAGCCGTTTCTATTTGACTTCATTCGATTGAAGTGAATGCCGTAACCCAATTAAATGTAATTCGCGTCGGAATACACATAATTGCCTACACTGTCAACGTGAAATAAAAAAATATAGAGGTTTAAATCGATCCTATATTGGGACATTTGTTATGATGGCTGGTGCAACGGGCATTTTCGGTACAGTTGACCATAATCGAATGCTAGCATTTATATCATTACACTGACCAAGTCCTGTTAAAAAGCATTTTTGGTTCCTTTGTGGAAACAGTGAAGTTGTCTACACAATCTATTCTACTCACAGACTAACTGCGTCGCTGTAACTTCCCCCCATTTTTGATACGGGGATAGGTTTTTGTTTTTTTTCTAGCAGCAGTAGGCATAACGATGTATGATTTACAGCTGCAGCCTACGTGACAAAATGTATTGACAACACCCAGCCCGACGTTTCTTTGCATCTATTTTCATTATATGTATAGAATATCTGAAATAAATATTAAAGACATTTAATGACTGTCTTTAACTGGCAGGAGAGTAGCATATATTTAAAAGAGTCAAAAGTCAAAAAGAAACGTTAACGTTTGAGATGGCTCTGGTCGAACTCCGTTATGTTCAACAAAGGTATGGCATGCAGGTCGTTGCGAGATGACGCGCATTGGCTAACAGCAGCCAGCCTGTCCACTGTCTGTGTGAGTCAAAAAACAGGTCAGCTACGTTTGTTTACATGAATAGAAAACTTTCAGTTAAATCGCCAGATATGTTAGTTTATTTTGCTTGTCATTAAACACGAATTA